>NC_091306.1:733820-900747 GCF_038502225.1 Cherax quadricarinatus | reverse complement strand
AAGGTGACAGAAGTAAGACAAGAGAGAGAGGGGTGGATCGACTGCATTTTTTTGGACTGCAAAAAGGCCTTCGACACAGTTCCTCACAAGAGGTTACTGAAAAAGCTAGAAGATCAGGCACACATAACAGGAAAGGCACTGCAATGGATCAGAGAATACCTGACAGGGAGGCAACAACGAGTCATGGTACGTGACGAGGTGTCAGAGTGGGCGCTTGTGACAAGCGGGGTTCCACAGGGGTCAGTCCTAGGACCTGTGCTGTTCTTGGTATATGTGAACGACATAACGGAAGGGATAGACTCAGAAGTGTCCTTGTTTGCAGATGATGTGAAGTTAATGAGAAGAATCAAATCGGATGAGGATCAGGCAGGACTACAAAGAGACCTGGACAGGCTGCAAGCCTGGTCCAGCAACTGGCTCCTTGAGTTTAACCCTGCCAAATGCAAAGTCATGAAGATTGGGGAAGGGCAAAGAAGACCGCAGACACAATATAGTTTAGATGGCCAAAGACTGCAAACCTCACTCAAGGAAAAAGATCTGGGGGTGAGTATAACACCGAGCATATCTCCTGAGGCGCACATAAATCAGATAACTGCTGCAGCATAAGGGCGACTGGCAAACCTACGGATAGCGTTCCGATACCTCAGTAAGGAGTCGTTCAAGACCCTGTATACCATTTACGTCAGGCCCATACTGGAGTATGCAGCACCAGTTTGGAATCCACACCTAGTCAAGCACGTCAAGAAATTAGAGAAAGTGCAAAGGTTTGCAACAAGACTAGTCCCAGAGCTACGGGGATTGTCCTACGAAGAAAGGTTGAGGGAAATCGGCCTGACGACACTGGAGGCCAGGAGGGTCAGGGGAGAGATGATAACGACATATAAAATACTGCGCGGAATAGACAAGGTGGACAAAGACAGGATGTTCCAGAGATGGGACACAGACACAAGAGGTCACAATTGGAAGTTGAAGACTCAGATGAATCGAAGGGATGTTAGGAAGTATTTCTTCAGTCATAGAGTAGTCAAGTCGTGGAATAGTCTAGAAAGTGAAGTAGTGGAGGCGGGAACCATACATAGTTTTAAGGCGAGGTATGATATAGCTCATGTAGCAGGGAGAGAGAGGACCTAGTAGCAATCAGTGAAGAGGCGGGGCCAGGAGCTATGACTCGACCCCTGCAACCACAAATAGGTGAGTACAAATAGGTGAGTACACACACACACACACACACACACACACACACACACACACACACACACACACACACACACACACAAACACACAAGAGAAGATAGTAATACCTTCAACAGCACCAGCAGAAAACAGTAATAACTCAACCAACAGCACTAGCAGACAATAATAAGCAACTCAGCCAGGACAGCAGATGACAGTAATAACTCAGTGAGCTCCGACAGAAGACAGCTGAATCATTACGTAGCGTATACTCCCAGAATCGGACATAAAATACTGGATAGTAGTGCTTTGATCAGACGGAATGTTAAGGGCAAAACTCCAGACACCTCCCCTTCTCTCTCTCTCTCTCTCTCTCTCTCTCTCTCTCTCTCTCTCTCTCTCTCTCTCTCTCTCTCTCTCTCTCTCTCTCTCAGGGAGATTAGCAAAGGGTTTTGATGGTATAATGGAGACAGAGAGAGAGAGAGTAGATACACAGCAACACAAGATACAGGTGCACACACTTGCACATTAATAGGCGCACACGCCCGTAATTATACAGACAAGGGTACACAACAGAAGAACAGAGAGAAATAAGCGTTGACATAATGGAACACAAAGATGCGTAAAGACAAGAACGAAGAAATGCAAAATTTCTGATCATGAATATTTTAATTTTAAGGAACTCTAATGTGAAAATCTTAAAACTAACGGAGGGCCAGAAAGGTAAAGAAAAAAATGATTGAGTTAGAAACTTAGTTTTCACGATGAAGACACCAGCACTCTCACTCTCTTATAAATCTGAGACAGAGAATTCGTATTATCAAAATAATAAACTTCAAAAAATTCTCCTCCCGCATCGATATTCCTGTTGTTTGCTCTGGTTGAAGCTTCGACTTGTTGTAGGTGGGAATGATTACTAAGACACATGTGGCAGTGCAAGTCTTCACTGGGACAACGCTTCGTCTTAGGAGAGCTTTTTCATGATTTGAGACAGCTCTCCTTAAAGCGAATCGTTGTCCCATTAATGCTCTCCTTATAGAGAAACGTTCGCTCAAATAAGCTCTCTTTAGACTGAAATGTTATCTTCAATAAAGTCCTGTTTTTATGCATGTCTTCTGATGTTTACTCTGTCCTGTTTTTCTTGCCTTCCCAAGTGCATTGATAATATTGATTGCTCTCTTTCTGACAAAGAACATATGAAAAGTGCTCTCCTTGTTGATACTAACAACACACTTTTTCGTTCTGTATTACAAAACTATCTGCCCATCTTCGAGCCTCCAAAGACCCTGTCTTGTTTCGGTTCTTATACACAATATTGCTAACGTGAATTTTAGCTACGGCTTCGTTTGTGTTGATGTTTACGTTTCTCAGGGCTCTGTCATGTGCTCTAATCTCCAGAACAAGCCTGGCTTGAACTGACTTTGGCTGTTTTATCTCCTTCGGTGACCTGAGCGACATTTAATCTAATCTTATCAGTCATTCCTGATCTGCCTTGTGGTTGTCATCCATGTTCCATCTCACTCACTACTTGATAAATAATCTCTAGGAAGAACACTTCTAGTTCTGGTTAATGGTTTACTTGAGAAAATTTTGTAAATCACTGCATTGACTTTTGCAATGCTTCATCTCCCGCATAAATTTTTAATTTTCATCCACAAAATAACTCTTTATTAGCATAAATTATGTTCAAAATGCTGTACATGTTAAAGGTATACGGAAGATATTCTCACAAATTGTAACTTGCTTTATATTATCAGTGTTTTTTTTTTTGTAGTTTACGATCTGACTCACATAGCTTAAATACATGTGTATTAGGATTAGCTACCGACTCGTGAAATCGTAATTACACGGCTGTAAACAACTCAGAAACGGAGCAAGACTGGACTCACAATTAGGCAGCTCGAAAATTATCAGAACCAACGCTCACATAACTACGCCATTCGGGATTAATAGGAATCGTCCAACGAGGTACATTTCGATACATTACAAAAGTTAGCACTGGCCTCTCTGTGATCACAAGTGAAGGTTTTTATGTATGAATCCCACACCTACACATGGCAGCGACTTAATCTAGTTCAAGTCTCTTCAAAGCCGTATCAGTGACTCGTGAAATCGTAATAGCATGGGACCCGTGCTAGCTTCTCTACTGTATAGAAATATACTTAGTTGGATGAATCCTCTTAGTCCCACATGGCGTTGTGGTGGAGCCTTTGCTGGTATTTTTAGATATGCCTCGAACCGGGTAGAGTTCTGCTCCATTTCTGAGAAGTTATCGTTATTATTATGTTGTCTTTACTGTAAATAGCAACTTAGCATATACAGCATAACTAGCCTTAATGTAAAATAATTATAATCCTTATTCATCTCTTACACAGAATATTTTATAATTTTTAAATTCAAGTTTTCGTAATATCTCTACTTCCACCTAAAAATACTGTGTATAACATGGACTGAGCAGTGTACTCACCTAGTTGAGGTTGCGGGGGTCGAGTCCGAGCTCCTGGCCCCGCTTCTTCACTGATCGCTACTAGGTCACTCTCCCTGAGCCGTGAGCTTTATCATACCTCTGCTTAAAGCTATGTATGGATCCTGCCTCCACTACATCGCTTCCCAAACTATTCCACTTACTGACTACTCTGTGGCTGAAGAAATACTTCCTAACATCCCTGTGATTCATCTGTGTCTTCAGCTTCCAACTGTGTCCCCTTGTTACTGTGTCCAATCTCTGGAACATCCTGTCTTTGTCCACCTTGTCAATTCCTCTCAGTATTTTGTATGTCGTTATCATGTCCCCCCTATCTCTCCTGTCCTCCAGTGTCGTCAGGTTGATTTCCCTTAACCTCTCCTCGTAGGACATACCTCTTAGCTCTGGGACTAGTCTTGCTGCAAACCTTTGCACTTTCTCTAGTTTCTTCACGTGCTTGGCTAGGTGTCGGTTCCAAACTGGTGCCGCATACTCCAATATGGGCCTAACATACACGGTGTACAGGGTCCTGAATGATTCCTTATTAAGATGTCGGAATGCTGTTCTGAGGTTTGCTAGGCGCCCATATGCTGCAGCAGTTATTTAGTTGATGTGCGCTTCAGGAGATGTGCCTGGTGTTATACTCACCCCAAGATCTTTTTTCTTGAGTGAGGTTTGTAGTCTCTGACCCCCTAGACTGTACTCCGTCTGCGGCCTTCTTTGCCCTTCCCCAATCTTCATGACTTTGCACTTGGTGGGATTGAACTCCAGGAGCCAATTGCTGGACCAGGTCTGCAGCCTGTCCAGATCCCTTTGTAGTTCTGCCTGGTCTTCGATCGAGTGTATTCTTCTCATCAACTTCACGTCATCTGCAAACAGGGACACCTCAGAGTCTATTCCTTCCGTCATGTCGTTCACAAATACCAGAAACAGCACTGGTCCTAGGACTGACCCCTGCGGGACCCCGCTGGTCACAGGTGCCCACTCTGACACCTCGCCACGTACCATGACTCGCTGCTGTCTTCCTGACAAGTATTCCCTGATCCATTGTAGTGCCTTCCCTGTTATCCCTGCTTGGTCCTCCAGTTTTTGCACCAATCTCTTGTGTGGAACTGTGTCAAGCGCCTTCTTGCAGTCCAAGAAAATGCAATCCACCCACCCCTCTCTCTCTTGTCTTACTGCTGTCACCATGTCATAGAACTCCAGTAGGTTTGTGACACAGGATTTCCCGTCCCTGAAACCATGTTGGCTGCTGTTGATGAGATCATTCCTTTCCAGGTGTTCCACCACTCTTCTCCTGATAATCTTCTCCATGATTTTGCATACTATACATGTCAGTGACACTGGTCTGTAGTTTAATGCTTCATGTCTGTCTCCTTTTTTAAAGATTGGGACTACATTTGCTGTCTTCCATGCCTCAGGCAATCTCCCTGTTTCGATAGATGTATTGAATATTGTTGTTAGGGGTACACATAGCGCCTCTGCTCCCTCTCTCAATACCCATGGGGAGATGTTATCTGTGATGAATGGTTTGAAAAACCGACATGTTGAAGATTGAGACACTTATGCAGCATATGGGAATCTTTATTCAGGAAACGTTTCGCCACGCAGTGGCTTCATCAGTCCAATACAAAGAGGAAGGCGTAAGGAGAGGAGGAGAATGAGGTAATCAGTCCCTCAACCTGGAGTCGATGTGTTCAGTCCATCAATCTTGTAGAATGTACAGCATAGGGCCGTAGACGTGGCTTATATACTGTAGTGAGGTGACGTGAAGCAGTTGGAGGCGGGGTCATAGTGGTACCATCCACTAGTCGAAGTAGGTCTTCGTCCAAAGGTTGAACAAGTGTTGAAGAATTCTTTGTAACAAGATCCCATGATGCTGCTGTGTCTGACAGTTGTGATGAATGGTTTGAAAAACCGACATGTTGAAGATTGAGACACTTATGCAGCATATGGGAATCTTTATTCAGGAAACGTTTCGCCACGCAGTGGCTTCATCAGTCCAATACAAAGAGGAAGGCGTAAGGAGAGGAGGAGAATGAGGTAATCAGTCCCTCAACCTGGAGTCGATGTGTTCAGTCCATCAATCTTGTAGAATGTACAGCATAGGGCCGTAGACGTGGCTTATATACTGTAGTGAGGTGACGTGAAGCAGTTGGAGGCGGGGTCATAGTGGTACCATCCACTAGTCGAAGTAGGTCTTCGTCCAAAGGTTGAACAAGTGTTGAAGAATTCTTTGTAACAAGATCCCATGATGCTGCTGTGTCTGACAGTTGTGATGAATGGTTTGAAAAACCGACATGTTGAAGATTGAGACACTTATGCAGCATATGGGAATCTTTATTCAGGAAACGTTTCGCCACGCAGTGGCTTCATCAGTCCAATACAAAGAGGAAGGCGTAAGGAGAGGAGGAGAATGAGGTAATCAGTCCCTCAACCTGGAGTCGATGTGTTCAGTCCATCAATCTTGTAGAATGTACAGCATAGGGCCGTAGACGTGGCTTATATACTGTAGTGAGGTGACGTGAAGCAGTTGGAGGCGGGGTCATAGTGGTACCATCCACTAGTCGAAGTAGGTCTTCGTCCAAAGGTTGAACAAGTGTTGAAGAATTCTTTGTAACAAGATCCCATGATGCTGCTGTGTCTGACAGTTGTGATGAATGGTTTGAAAAACCGACATGTTGAAGATTGAGACACTTATGCAGCATATGGGAATCTTTATTCAGGAAACGTTTCGCCACGCAGTGGCTTCATCAGTCCAATACAAAGAGGAAGGCGTAAGGAGAGGAGGAGAATGAGGTAATCAGTCCCTCAACCTGGAGTCGATGTGTTCAGTCCATCAATCTTGTAGAATGTACAGCATAGGGCCGTAGACGTGGCTTATATACTGTAGTGAGGTGACGTGAAGCAGTTGGAGGCGGGGTCATAGTGGTACCATCCACTAGTCGAAGTAGGTCTTCGTCCAAAGGTTGAACAAGTGTTGAAGAATTCTTTGTAACAAGATCCCATGATGCTGCTGTGTCTGACAGTTGTGATGAATGGTTTGAAAAACCGACATGTTGAAGATTGAGACACTTATGCAGCATATGGGAATCTTTATTCAGGAAACGTTTCGCCACGCAGTGGCTTCATCAGTCCAATACAAAGAGGAAGGCGTAAGGAGAGGAGGAGAATGAGGTAATCAGTCCCTCAACCTGGAGTCGATGTGTTCAGTCCATCAATCTTGTAGAATGTACAGCATAGGGCCGTAGACGTGGCTTATATACTGTAGTGAGGTGACGTGAAGCAGTTGGAGGCGGGGTCATAGTGGTACCATCCACTAGTCGAAGTAGGTCTTCGTCCAAAGGTTGAACAAGTGTTGAAGAATTCTTTGTAACAAGATCCCATGATGCTGCTGTGTCTGACAGTTGTGATGAATGGTTTGAAAAACCGACATGTTGAAGATTGAGACACTTATGCAGCATATGGGAATCTTTATTCAGGAAACGTTTCGCCACGCAGTGGCTTCATCAGTCCAATACAAAGAGGAAGGCGTAAGGAGAGGAGGAGAATGAGGTAATCAGTCCCTCAACCTGGAGTCGATGTGTTCAGTCCATCAATCTTGTAGAATGTACAGCATAGGGCCGTAGACGTGGCTTATATACTGTAGTGAGGTGACGTGAAGCAGTTGGAGGCGGGGTCATAGTGGTACCATCCACTAGTCGAAGTAGGTCTTCGTCCAAAGGTTGAACAAGTGTTGAAGAATTCTTTGTAACAAGATCCCATGATGCTGCTGTGTCTGACAGTTGTGATGAATGGTTTGAAAAACCGACATGTTGAAGGTTGACTAGTGGATAGTGCCACTATGACCCGCCTCTAAAGCTTGCCGCACGACGCTAAGCCGTCTAGACTAATTACGTCGACTCAGGTGAGGAACGATACTGCATTCTCTGTCGGACGGTAACCACTGCGTGGCAGCTATTCTGTGGAACCCGCCAGCTGCGTGTGCTCGATCTTCGGCATGTCGATTTTCAAACCATTCATCGCAACTTGTCGAACACAGCAGCATCATGGGATCTTATTACAAAGAATTCTTCAACAACGTTCAACAACGACGAACCTGCTCGACTTTAGTGAATGTACCACTGAGCCGCCTCAACTAACTTTCACATCACCTGCCCAGTATATATAGCCGTCTACCTAACTGCTGTACGATCTACAAGATGTGGATGGCCAGGTGAGGACGATGCCTCGTTCTCTCTCTCCTTACGCCTTCCTCTTCATTGGACTGTTTCACTGCGTGTGAAACTTGTTCTGAATCAAAGTTACATCTTTTGTAAATGTCTCAATCACTATGTCATTTCAAACCATTCATCTGGCTGTCGAACGGCGCTCATGGATGCTGTTACAGAATTAATAGCGCTATTCATACTGGACGAAGACTACTTTCGACTGGTGGATAATGCCTGTGACTATGTCACCTGCATATGTAGCCACGTCTACAGCTATGCTATGCATTCTGCAAGATTGATAGACTGGCACACATCGACTCGGAGACGAGACTGATACCTCATTTTCCTCTCGCTACGCCTTCTCTTTATGTTGGACTGATGAAACCGCTGCGTGGCGGCGTTCGCGAATAAAGAGATTCCCGCTGTCTTCATGGTGTGCTCGTGTCGGGCACTGAAGCCATTCATGCAGCTTGTCGAACACATCTTGCTGGATCTTGACCTGGAATTCTTCGGCACTTGTTCGGCCTACGGACGAAGACCTGCTTCGACTTTAGTGAATATTGCCGCATGACCCGCGCCTCCAACATGCGTCGCCGCGACATATAAGCCGCCTCTCCTTACGCCTTCCTCTTTGTATTGGACTGATGAAGCCACTGCGTGGCGAAACGTTTCCTGAATAAAGATTCCCATATGCTGCATAAGTGTCTCAATCTTCAACATGTCGGTTTTTCAAACCATTCATCACAACTGTCAGACACAGCAGCATCATGGGATCTTGTTACAAAGAATTCTTCAACACTTGTTCAACCTTTGGACGAAGACCTACTTCGACTAGTGGATGGTACCACTATGACCCCGCCTCCAACTGCTTCACGTCACCTCACTACAGTATATAAGCCACGTCTACGGCCCTATGCTGTACATTCTACAAGATTGATGGACTGAACACATCGACTCCAGGTTGAGGGACTGATTACCTCATTCTCCTCCTCTCCTTACGCCTTCCTCTTTGTATTGGACTGATGAAGCCACTGCGTGGCGAAACGTTTCCTGAATAAAGATTCCCATATGCTGCATAAGTGTCTCAATCTTCAACATGTCGGTTTTTCAAACCATTCATCACAACTGTCAGACACAGCAGCATCATGGGATCTTGTTACAAAGAATTCTTCAACACTTGTTCAACCTTTGGACGAAGACCTACTTCGACTAGTGGATGGTACCACTATGACCCCGCCTCCAACTGCTTCACGTCACCTCACTACAGTATATAAGCCACGTCTACGGCCCTATGCTGTACATTCTACAAGATTGATGGACTGAACACATCGACTCCAGGTTGAGGGACTGATTACCTCATTCTCCTCCTCTCCTTACGCCTTCCTCTTTGTATTGGACTGATGAAGCCACTGCGTGGCGAAACGTTTCCTGAATAAAGATTCCCATATGCTGCATAAGTGTCTCAATCTTCAGATGTTATCTGGCCCCATTGCCTTTGAGGTATCTAGCTCACTCAGAAGCCTCTTCACTTCTTCCTCGGTTGTGTGCACTGTGTCCAGCACTTGGTGGTGTGCCCCACCTCTCCGTCTTTCTGGAGTCCCTTCTGTCTCCTCTGTGAACACTTCTTTGAATCTCTTGTTGAGTTCTTCACATACTTCACGGTCATTTCTTGTTGTCTCTCCTCCTTCCTTCCTTAGCCTGATTACCTGGTCCTTGACTGTTGTTTTCCTCCTGATGTGGCTGTACAACAGTTTCGGGTCAGATTTGGCTTTCGCTGCTATGTCATTTTCATATTGTCTTTGGGCCTCCCTTCTTATCTGTGCATATTCGTTTCTGGCTCTACGACTGTTCTCCTTATTCTCCTGGGTCCTTTGCCTTCTATATTTCTTCCATTCCCTAGCACACTTGGTTTTTGCCTCCCTGCACCTTTGGGTAAACCATGGGCTCATCCTGGCTTTTTCATTAATCCTGTTACCCTTGGGTACAAACCTCTCCTCAGCCTCCTTGCATTTTGTTGCTACATATTCCATCATCTCATTAACTGGCTTCCCTGCCAGTTCTCTGTCCCACTGAACCCCGTTCAGGTAGTTCCTCATTCCTGTGTAGTGTGTGTGTGTGTGTGTGTGTGTGTGTGTGTGTGTGATCATCGACTCCCATCTGTCAGCCTACTCTTTCAGCCACTGATAACCATCAATCAGTCATGTCTTTTACCACCTCATTCAAGATATTCATTATACTCACGGGATCGAAGAAGCTGCGGTCCTGAGAGGTGATCACGAACACATTGGTAGCTTTCTTGCAGTCTTTGGGTCCTGCCTCAGCCACGTGGTCGAAGTATGCGAGGTTAATGACCCCGTTGGCCTTTTCCCCCGGCTTACTGTCTTCCCGCTCGTAGTAGAAGAGGCTACCCTTGGCCAGGACGCAGTACCTTCTCTTCCACTGGGGTATGTAAGGGAAGGTGCGGCCGCTGAGCTTCGTCAGGTAGCCCGCCTTCTCCGCCTCCCGGTGCTGGTTTGCTCCTGGGATCTCCTGTGAGGGGGGAAAAGGTAAAAGACGTTAGAAGATTAGTTGCTCGGTAGATGGGTCAAGTGTAGGTAGTTCCGGGGGTTGAATCAAAAACCAATAAAATTGTCTCTGTCTCTGTCTCTGATCATACCTACTCTGTCAAAAGTAGGTATGATCAGACCCTGGAGGGCCGGAATTAGTTAAACCAATCGACAGAAATGATGCTGGGGCTACCACTCGACCAATACGAGCACAACTATGATCATGATTATGCACACTCAGGCTCCTGACTGCCACGACCAGACACACTCCCTACAAGACACAGTGCACACACAGTGTTATAAGAACACCAGATAACTCGACAACGCTGGTAAGGGAAAACACATGGCGCGAAGCTGGCAGCCAGGAGGAGCAGGAGAAAGAGAAGGAGCAGCAGGAGCAGAAGGCTCAGAAGGATCAGGAGGAGCAGGGGGAGCAGAGGATGCAGAAGCAGAAGGATCAGGGGGAGCAGGGGAAGCAGGAGGAGCAGTAGGAACAGAAGTAGGAGGAGAAGCAGCAGCAGCAGAGGCAACTGGAGCAGGTGAAGGAGCAATAACAGGAGGAGGAACAGCAACAATGGAAGAAGGAGGAGGTAGTGGGGGAGAATGAAAAGAGGAGGAGGAGGAGGAATAAAAATTGAAAGAGAAGAAGGAAAAGCAGGAGGAAACAGAGCAGGAAGAAGCGGTGATGAGTGAAGAGGAAGAAGAGGAGGCGAAAGAGGCAGAGAACGATGAGGAGGAACCGGAGACTATGACAACGACAAAGAAATTTTCTCTGCCCTCATCCTTGAAGTGGTTCCTGAAGCTGCACTTGGGCAGCTGCTTGAGGATACACAGCTCTTCAGAGATGGGATGTGCCATTTGTGTCTGGCACACAGTGTGTGTGATTGTTGCAGCCTGAGAAGTGGAGCAAGGAGGGAGAGCAATCTAAGACATCTGCAAGAAAGCTTTTCGGGAAGCCATTAAGGAAAGAGAGAGAGAGAGAGAGAGAGAGAGAGAGAGAGAGAGAGAGAGAGAGAGAGAGAGAGAGAGAGAGAGAGAGAGAGAGAATCACTATGTAGATGAGTGTTTTTATACTTTTGATAGATTTCGAGAGTTTTTCTTACTCCCGATACCCGGCCCTAGGCCATGCTTGTCTGGTGCTTGCCTGGTCAACCAGACTGTAGATGCTGGCGACCCGCTGGCCCACATGTCCATCACAGCCTTGTTGACCTGCCACTTGGTAGGGACACTTTTCCAGTTTTCTCTTAAAGACTTTTACAATCGTGTCAGCAGTGTTTCTGGTATCTTCTGGTAAGATGTTGAAAACTCTGAGGCCACGGATGTTGATACAATGTTCTCTTATTGTCCCCTGCTGTTCCCTGGCTTTATTTTACACTTCGTCACATATCTGTCACTCCCGTATGTTATGCCAGGGTACAATTTTAGGACTAAGCAGGTAAACAAAGTTCACGTATATATTATCGTGTATATTTCTCTCCTCCGCTCCAGTGAGTACCTATTTAGGACTATGAAGCGTTCCCAGTAATTTAAATGCTTAACTGGATTTATGCGGGCCGTAAATGATCTCAGTTTCCGTTTCAACTGTGATATCTCATCTGCTCTGAACGGGACCGTCAGTATTGAACAATATTCTAAAGAAGAATAAATTTGTGCTTATTAGTAGCAATGTTTTATCATATGCTTTTTCTGAAATCAAGATGATCTCTAAAATATTTCCCGTGTGCTCCAGATCCCACACAGGACCGTCGACATGCTGTCATTTACATTTCGAATTTTGTGTCAGCGTGTCTATTGTATCACCGAGGAGCAGCATCAGTGCTCACTCATGTTATGCAGCCACTCTTCACTTTCACTACTAGTAGGCTTATTCTTCCACCTGCACCATCTGCACCATCCCTTGATTATGACTCGTGGCAAGAGAGCTCGGACTGCAGCTGTCATACCAGAATCATTTCATCAACAAATGAAAGAATCAAGGGCGAGTGCTCAATAAGAAGCAAGGCAGCCATTTCTTGCCCTATAAAAATTCTTCCTTTCAGAATCAGAGCATCGAGACAGGTGTGTTCACCACTTCAAAATTAGTCCTTGGGCTACTCAACATTGTGTTTTTGCAGAATCATCGTACTCCCGCCCGCAAGGTAAGAAAAAATGATATACCACTGCCAGACATCTGATGAAATCAATTAATTTAAATTATACTAAAATAATTTTTTTATAAATCCAAGTAAGTAGGATTCAGATCAATCTAATATGCTATGAGAAACAATCTGCGGATAGAATTTCCACTCGATACAATTTGTTATTATCAGTGAAAAATAATTTTTTCCCCTAGCTAGAGATTTGGGCAGCGGAAGCAGATGGTTCTCCAGGTGGTTCCTCCTCCAGGTGGTTCCTCCTCCAGGTGGTTCCTCCCTCACCGCTCTCCCCAACTTGCTGCCTCTCACTTAAAAAGAAACTTTAAATCGCTGCCATCAATACTGCACAAACATAACACAATGCATAAGTAGATCATTATCAGATTCTCAAACTTGAATTCATTAGTGTTTTAAAGCTTTTTTTCCTCTTCCTAACATAATAAAGGTCGAGAAATGAACTTCCAACCGTTGCTTTTAATCATTGAATTATGAGTAAAACTTTTTCTTAGAATTTTATTTTCGTCAAATTTTGGTTATTTACACGTCAGAAAAATTCAAAGGTAAAAGTGTAAAAGGAATTTTAAGCTTTATTAAGCTGAATGGCTTGAAAAGGCTTAGAGTCAGGAAGCCATTACGAATTACTGGTTCCAGCAGTGAGTGTACATCACACCTTCTCTCTGCCTCGAAACGAATTAAATCTTACTCCAAATACTCTCAAGGTCTAAAAAAAACGTTATTATTGCAAAATCTTTAGAGCAGCCAGATTCTGACAGCTAAAATCATGACTAGTTTCAATGAACTACGAATCAATAAAAATTAAATATATATTGGTACTCATACTTCAGCTTCCTCCAAAAAAATCATAGGAGTGTCATTTGCTGTCTCTAGTAATTTTTCCAGACACATCACTCCAGGAAACTCATTTGCCTTTAATGTCTCTCGTGGAATAGCAAGATTTCAACTGGTGACTGACGTACGATGACACCCGCCCGTGAGGCTGCAAACAACTACACACACACACACACACACACACACACACACACACACACACACACACACACACACACACACACAAAACTCATGAAGCAGAGAGGACCTAGTAGCGATCAGTGAAGAGGCGGGGCCAGAAGCTGAGTATCAACCCCTGCAACCACAATTAGGTGAGTACAACTAGGTGAGTACAATTAGGTGAATACAATTATGTGAGTACAATTAGGTGAGTACGCACACACGCACACACACACACACCACCTGACTCTCCACACTATATATACACATGTACTCTTCACCCAGTTAGATGTGTTTGTGACTTGATAAAACCTACAGTGTGGGCGAAACGTAGCCAATAAAGGATCTCATTATACCGCATTTGTGTCTATTTTTCCATTGATAAAACCACTGGATGGCGAAACATCTACAAATAAAAAAAAACTGATATACAGAAACGGTGTCTACCACACACTTGCACTTGTAGAATACAACTCATAAGTCTTGTGATTCCTGTTTCAAAAAACACAGCATTAGACGGTAAGTTGTATTTTTTATGCCATTGACAGTTCCTTCTATGATCGGGTAGATAATTATACGTAATATAGTAAAGTTGCACCAAAGTTATTTTTCGCTTTGTTTCTAACATTATAGCCCTCTTTTTTTTCTCCTCCCTTTCGCCTCTGTTATTATCTACGCTTCCTCTATTCCCCTCTCCATTGATTTCGATTAGTTAATGCACACTTCCTCTCCCCATGTGTGTGACCGTCGCTGCGTGTGTCCCGCCTGGCTACGTGTTGTGAAATGAGTCATTGCAGCACCTGGTCCCCGGGGCAGGTGAGGCAAGACCTGCACAGCCTTCCCTGAACCTGGCAAACCGTCTTAATGATGGGACGGGGCACCTCCTTCCATGAACCTGGCAAGCCGACTTAATGATGGGACGGGGCACCACCTTCCATGAACCTGGCAAACCGACTTAATGATGGGACGGGGCACCTCCTTCCATGAACCTGGCAAGCCGACTTAATGATGGGACAGGGCACCACCTTCCATGAACCTGGCAAACCAACTTAATGATGGGACGGGGCACCTCCTTCCACGAACCAGGCAAACCGACTTAATGATGGGACAGGGCACCACCTTCCCTGAACCTGGCAAGCCGACTTAATGATGGGACGGGGCACCACCTTCCCTGAACCTGGCAAAACGACTTAATGATGGGACAGGGCACCTCCTTCCCTGAACCTGGCAAGCCGACTTAATGATGGGACAGAGCACCACCTTCCCTGAACCTGTCAAACCGACTTAATGATGGGACAGGGCACCACCTTCCCTGAACCTGGTAAACCTACTTAATGATGGGACGGGGCCTTGTTACTCAGATCTGATAGTTCGTTTGTGAACGTTTTTTTCATCTTTGCTGGGATAGAATTTTGCCTCCTGGATAATTACCTTGTAGTCATGCATCACTAAATCCACCTAATCAGTCGGTTGAAAGTGAAAACATACAGTGGTTTGGAAGGAGATTTACTCCAGACCTGAGAGGAATGAACGATGAGAATGGAGTTATCATAGGGTTTTATTGGAGTGTTTGTGGAATCTCGATCTCTGCTTTCATCGAAGATTAATGCAGTTATATACACAATACGTTCTCCAAGCTTCAGTACCCGGTAGGCAGAGTCTAGATCGATACATTATTTTCCCGGTAGGACAGATTTCGGAGAATATCCGCAACTTCATTGCAGATGTACGCGTAGCCAGTTTAGTTGCCATTACCATCAAGAACCTATTAACCAAAAGGAACACACACACTACAGTACATCAGTAACAAAAAGGCACAATACCGTGACTGGAACAGTACACAAATAACCCGCACATGGGAGAGAGGAGCGTACGACGACGTTTCGGTCCGACTTGGACCATTTACAAAGTCCAAGTCGGACCGAAACGTCGTCGTAAGCTCCTCTCTCCTATGTGCTGGTTATCTGTGTACAGTACATTCAGTACATCTACGCTATTTCACGTGGGCAATATCATAAATTATATGTTGGGGGAATCGTCTAGGAACCTCAAACAATGCACCGGTAATCATAAATTCGCTTGTCAAAGAAAGGATAAAATAATGCAATCATCTCTTGAAATTCCTAGAAGCCAAATTGCCATCAAGAAATCAGACTTAAATCGCAGACAATGTTAGGAATCTTCTCTCATCACTTCCACTAACATTAATGCTCGAAACACAGATTCATATTATCGAACATTCTGATCAAACACATTCTACCAAGGTTGAACACTGCCATTACTTACTGCTGCATAAGCTGCTCACAGCTTATGCAGCAACTGACTCGATCCATTATATATAATCTCCTTTTCCTGTTCTTTGTATTGGAGTGTTAAAGCCCTGGTGGGCGAAACTCCCCTCAATAAATGTCCTAATACCGCATCGCGTATGTCTCACATTCTTGTCAGTGTTAATTTCAATTTGCAGCCTCATACCTGTCACTGGTTTCAATAGCTGTTTTCCCCTCGCAGTTTAAAGTCAGACTGTTGCCTGCTTTGCCATCCATTCTTCTGAGGCTAGTGACCTGCTAGCCTACACTACACCTCAATCCTACCTCACCACACCTCGCTTCCACCTAGCTGCACCTCACCAAACCTCTTACTTTTATCTCACCATACCACACCTCACCTCACACCCACATCACCGCCTCCAAAACTCCAACACCAGTTATTAGCAAATAAAACCAACCCGCATTCTTCTCTCACTCCCGCAGTGCAATCACCTTCCTATCCCTCGAAAAGAATTTTCAAAGTTCTGTGTGCAGAGACGCCATCTGAAATACCACAACTAGCATCGGCACTCAATGTGTTTTAGAGAAAGAGCTTCGATTTAGAGGAGATTCCACTGACCCTGAAAAATACTAACAGCCTTGCGTATAAAAAAAAACACAGCAAAGATGCAAAGTGGCCAATATTGAAGACATTATGAAGAATTAGACACGTGCAACATCTGAGTAACTTTATTTGTAGACGTTTTGCCAACCAGTTTCTTTATTAATATAATACAGGACATAATGTGAAGAATGTAGAATTATATACAAAAGATGAGGTAATCAGTCCCTAAGCCTTGGAGTTAGTGAAGAGCACCAGCAGCACTCTTCACCAAGGCTGAGGGACTGAAGGACTTCACATTATATCCTTGTACTGATAAAGCCACTGGTTGGCGAAACGTCTACAAGTAAAGATACCCAGATGCTGCACATGTGTCTAGTTCTTCATCTTGTAGGTATTGTATGCCATTCATGTGCAATATTGAAGACTGTACGCGTTATAAAGTCTCTGAGAGGATGCTACGAAGGCAGAGGCCTCTTAGTTTTAGGTCAGCCTTGCAATGGATTCGAATCCTGCTAGTTCCGTGAGTTGCTGTTTTTATTGAAAGACATTATCTACATATCTCAGTCAACATAACTTCATAGTAGGAATATCCTTTCTCTCACAGCTGTGAAACCACTATAACAAAATCATAGAGGCGCTTGGAAAAAAGGTATTGGTGTTGTTTACATGTATTTTGCAAATGTATTAGATAAATGTGAACCAATGAATAGAAGGAATGCCATAGGGAGAATTAGAGAAGCCTCTTTTCTAAGACACTGGGTGACTACCACAATCAAGTGGGGCAACTTCTCTTTCGTTAAATTTCCGTTAACTTATATCTTATTCTAATTTGGTAAGAATTATTTATTTGGTTTGGACTTCCGACTAATAAATTTAGAATTTAACAAAATGTGAGTATATCAGCGGATTTTGCCAATACTGTGATTTTATTTGCAATATAAATTAAGTTTGTCATATTGTGACTAACTACAATCACAGGATATATTCCTTGAGGAGTGTATTGCTCTCAGCTCATATGTGTTGAGAAGCTACTTTAATCCCTATGTTAAGGACTAAAGTATTTTTGTCTGGTGGATAAAAAGTTACTGTGCAGACTTAAAACACCCTCGTGTAGTCTACAGACTTTACACCTCATTAATCAACCATTTGATGTATAAAATAAGTTAGCCATAAAAGTGAATTGGCGACGATAATAGTGAATTGTTAGGAGAGTTAAGCACTAGTAATGATGGCAGCGAACTATGAATGATGTTAGCGGCTTCTCTTGTGAAATGAGGAATCTAGTTAATTTTCTGCTAGAGTTGCTTCATCAGCCAGGCTGTGTTAGTTATGTGAGCCTACTTGTTGCAAGGAGCAACATGTGAGGCGCTCACCTGGGAAGTTAGACCACATATCAAGCTGTGGGAAAAAAATAGCAACCGGTCACAGGTATGTGACAGGAATGTTACTGGTATGCCACTGGTATGTCACAGGTATGTCACGTTAGCAGCTTCAGTCAGCCAGTAATAGCACCTCACACTGACTAAGTCACGAGGTCTACAGTGAAACACCAATAAATATTTTAGCGCATATTTGTCGATTTTGTGTCTCCAAGACAGTACTGTTTGGAAATAGAGGTATCGATGAGTGGCAAAATCTGCCAAGTAGTCATTGAAGCTAAAGCCTTCAGTAGTTTTAAAAATAGACAAGACAAATATAAGAACAAGAAAAATTGGATTTGAATAAGACCTGCCTAGCAATGGTTAATAGGGCTATTGAAAGTAATTCTTCAGGCAGTCTTGAGAATAGGCTGTACAAAAATGGGGGAGAAAGGGTTTAGAGACACATCTTAATATATAAATGTAGAAGATGCTTGACGGCCTGGTCATTTACCTACTATAATAGCAATGCACTGGAGTGAGGATATGAGAGGAAATATAAAATAAATCCAGTGAATGGCAGAGATGCCATGAACAAACTAATGAGCTGATCTGTGTCAGTTGTTGGAGACAGTCAAATTAAATTTATGAATAGGGCGTTTTGTCTTAGAGATAGGAAGATGGGGCAGATGGTGTGTTTTTCTGGGGTTGGGATGCAGGATATTCTTAGCCGTCTTGACATCATGTAAGGAAATGGGACCAATCCTATTTTCTGCCTCAGTGCTGGAGGCAACGTAGGAGCGAGGACTTGATTAACAGATATAGGTAAGTGACAGACATAATTAAGAAGAAGGGAGGGCGTCCTGTAATATGTGGCATTTTGCAAAGATGTGTTGGAAATAATTTGTTTTCCAGAGCAATTAGTATTTATTGTTGCCTGGGCAAATACTATAAGAAAATAAATGGACATTTATTAAAGGAAACGCTTCACCATGAGTGACTTCTTCAGTCCTAATACAGAGATAACTAAGGACGAGTATATATAGTGCCAGGAGTCAGATGGCAGGCTGCTAGAGAGTAGTAAGGGGGTGGGAATGGTTGACTTTGAGGACCTGCCTAGTATGGGCCAATAGGTCTGTTGCAGTGTTCCTCCATTCTTATGTTCTTAAAAGAAGACTATATAAACATTCGTGAGCCTAGAAGATATAATAAATATTGTTGGGATAAGTATAGAAGTCTTCTAGAGGAAACTCGACCAATATTTCAGACAAGTGCCAGACAAACCAGGCTGTAATGGATGTGTGGGCCAGTGGGTCACCAACAGCAATAGCCTGGTTGACCATGAAAGGACCAGACAAGTATATCACAGGTGAGGTCGAACAAAATGTTATTTAACTTTACCTAATGTAAGATTTTGTTAATGAATGTTTATAGTTTTCTCAGTGTCTTGCACAGCTGCATCTTTAATGTTTCTCTCTATTATTACTTTTCTCAGCTTTTATTGAAAAAGTTTTGTTGCATGATACGCAGGCAAACTGTCATTCATGGACTTTTTTCTGAAGTCAGCTGGTGGGGTCTTGGCGACCTTGTCTGGTCGTCTGCCTGGAGGTCGTTCCGGGAGTCAACGTCCCCGCGGCCCAGTCCTCGACCAGGCCTCCCAAAGAATCACAGCATGATCAACGAGGCTGTTACTGGTGGCCAGGTGCAATCCAACGTATGAATCACAGTTCCTTCTTGAAGGCAGCCGGAAGTCGATTGGTACTTCCACTTCTGCATGATGAGAGGCTGTTGGACAGTCTTGGGCCCCGGACGCTTATTGTGTTTTCTCTTAGTGCACTCATGACACTCCTGCTTTTCACAGAGGGTATATTGTACCGTATACCTAGTCTCTTGCTTTCGTAGGGAGTGATTTCTGTGTGAAGATTTTGGACCAGCCCCTCTAGAATTTTCTAGGTGTAGATTATGATGTATCTTCGATCCAGGGAGTATAGGTCAAAGGACTTAAATATTTCCAGTAATTAAGGTGGCTGACTAAGCTAATACTTGCAATAGTTCTCTGTACATTCTATAGATCTGCGATTTCACCTTCCTTGACCACGTCAAGACCACAACAGGTCTGGCGTGACCTTGACGACCTGATCTGGTGTGACTTTGACGACCTGATCTGGTGTGACCTTGACAACCAGGTGTGTGGCGTGGTTCACACACACACACACACACACACACACACACACATACACACACACACACACACACACACACACACACACACACACACACACACACACACAACCTCACTCAAGGAAAAAGATCTTGGGGTGAGTATAACACCAGGCACATCTCCTGAAGCGCACATCAACCAAATAACTGCTGCAGCATATGGGCGCCTAGCAAACCTCAGAACAGCATTCCGACATCTTAATAAGGAATCATTCAGGACCCTGTACACCGTGTATGTTAGGCCCATATTGGAGTATGCGGCACCAGTTTGGAACCCACACCTAGCCAAGCACGTGAAGAAACTAGAGAAAGTGCAAAGGTTTGCAACAAGACTAGTCCCAGAGCTAAGAGGTATGTCCTACGAGGAGAGGTTAAGGGAAATCAACCTGACGACACTGGAGGACAGGAGAGATAGGGGGGACATGATAACGACATACAAAATACTGAGAGGAATTGACAAGGTGGACAAAGACAGGATGTTCCAGAGATTGGACACAGTAACAAGGGGACACAGTTGGAAGCTGAAGACACAGATGAATCACAGGGATGTTAGGAAGTATTTCTTCAGCCACAGAGTAGTCAGTAAGTGGAATAGATTGGGAAGCGATGTAGTGGAGGCAGGATCCATACATAGCTTTAAGCAGAGGTATGATAAAGCTCACGGCTCAGGGAGAGTGACCTAGTAGCGATCAGTGAAGAGGCGGGGCCAGGAGCTCGGACTCGACCCCCGCAACCTCAACTAGGTGAGTACAACTAGGTGAGTACACACACAGCTGGCTGTTACGTATAGGATAACAGTCATATAAAATATAGTTCTGTTTTGTGTACAAAATACACACACACACACACACACACACACACACACACACACACACACACACACACACACACACACACACACACACAAACAAACACACACACACACACACACACACACACACACACACACACACACACACACACACACACACACACACACACACACAATAAAAATTTTGGAAAACAAATTTTCTGACCACAGCTTACATTTTGTCCAACACTTTCTGCAAAACGTTTGTGGATAGAATATTTCGCTGACAACACGCGCACTGCACTCTGTTACGACCAGCTGAATGGAATACGTTCACACGCGTTCACAGTGATTTACGATTTTTTCCGAACAGAGAATCGACCCTCCAATATTCCCTACACTGAATGACCTACACGGGTTTAGCGCTTTACGGAAAATTATTCAAAATATCTACGATTTTTGGGAGAGGCGCACTTAGAAAATAATTATTTATCAAGAATCCCTTCACTTATAAATCTTGAAAGAAGTTTTAGTGCCGTGGATGTTATTATTACCTTGTATCCCCCGTCACAAGTTAATATTTGTTCTCCTGTTCTTTCTTGCATTGCATTTATATGAAGCTCTCCACATGTCCGGGTCATTCAACGCAAGAAATGTTGTGATTAAAGAAAAGTACGAGCTTGATCAGTGTTTACTTGACTTTTACTTACAATTTGCCGGTATCTCCATACCACTTCCATCAACGCAAGAAATGATAGAGGCTCGATCCTCCATCCGTTCACCGCCGTCCGGTCTTAATATCGCTAAGACTGTATCCAGACATCCGTGGTATATAATACCGACAGGTTGATGCAAAACAACTGGATATCTTTCCCACTGACCAAGGCTGCTGTACTGAACACCTGCTATTAGACTGCGGCACTGAACACCTGCTATTAGACTGCGGCACTGAACACCTGCTATTAGACTGCGGCACTGAACACCTGCTATTAGACTGCGGCACTGAACACCTACTATTAGACTGCGGTACTGAACACCTGTTATTAGACTGCGGTGCTGAACACCTGCTATTGCTCATATGTCTAATTCTTCAACCAGGACGGTAGTGTGTGGACGTTACTGATTCCATTCACTAAGCACGGCTCATGTAGGATGCCTCGGGTGCTGGACTTCAACATTCGCGATTCATCTTTACTCATCATGAACGCTGTTCATTTGAGTATGCGTGTTGTAGTACCCTTGCGAACTTAACGAGGACCTGGAGCTCAGTTTATGTTATAATACACTGGCGAGCAACCAGAGCGTCTGGCGCACAATTAGTGTCACGTTACACTTGCAAACTCATTTTGGAACTAATGTTCGGCTCGTGTTGCAATATACTTATGAACTCATTGACGATCATGTTGCAATACAGTTGCGACCTAATTGAGGATCCGGTACTCAATTTGCAATGCAAAACGCTGTGTACTCAGTGAAGCTCTGGAAGAAACGGGTAATTTTTTTTTTCTGAGCCACTCCCATCTGCTCATATCCAACATACTAACCAACATTAATATTATGTTGACAAATTATAAAAAATCGAATATTTATAATTAACGAATAACATTAAATACAAGTGAGAAAAAACGTTATATTCTTAATTTCTATATTAAAAAAAATCACAGAATTTTTCAAATTTAACTTTCCGTTCACTCCATTGCCGTGAAGTTCAAAGAGAATGAAACTGACGCCAGTACAAAAAAATAACCTTTTTTTTTCCGCTCCATCAAAGTGATATGGTTTATGATTCACCAAGAATATTCACGGACTGTCCAGGATGCCAGAGAAGAAGAGGATTTATTCAGTAAGAGTTTCATTATGAGGTGAAGCCACGTCTTGGGCAGACCAGATCCTGGTAACTGGAGAGTTGGGGTGCGTGTGGAGAAACTAAGTGTATGGCCTTTTATAACCACAAGTCAGTCTAGATTCTCGTCTTGAGAGATTGCAAGTGCAGATCCTGAACCAGAAGAGTCTGCTAGAGCTTTCTGCAGAGGCATAGAAACCTTGTCCGCACTGGGACGAGAAACTAATTGCAATTGCTGCTTAGATTTATCTGTATTTTCCATGTTTATCTTAGTTAAGTTATAACAGTTGAAAACTCTCCGTTACAGTATTATATTCCTATAGCGTCTTGTGTGAGTATTGCTTATGAATGAGATATATTTACACAGTATGTCAAACAAGTGTGGAGTTAATAATTAGTCGGTGATATATCAGGAGGTGATGACACAGTCTAGTCCCCCAGTACTGTGTGTGTGTGTGTGTGTGTGAGAGAGAGAGAGAGAGAGAGAGAGAGACAGAGATTTAGTGGGTTAAGCCTTCCACCACATTACCTTGCACTTTATCACCAATCAATGGGCCCAGTGCTCTTGTTTCTCCTGGAGAAGAATATTTGTAGACACAAATATTCTTTAACCTTTATTGAAATGATGAATAATGTTCTCTCAGTTTTTACACAGGAAGATACCAGCGATATTCCAGAAATAATAAATTATGTAGAACAGGACGATAATAAACTATGCACGATTAGGGTCACAAGTGACATGGTCCTTAAGCAAATAGAATAGATAAATTAAAACCTAACAAATCCCCAGGCCCTGATGAACTGTACGCAAGGGTTCTAAAGGAATGTAAAGAGGAGCTTAGCAAACCTTTGGCTAATCTTTTCAACATATCACTACAAACTGGCATGGAGCCAGATAAGTGGAAAATGGCAAATGTGATACCTATTTTCAAAGTAGGTGACAGGTCCTCAGCTTCGAACTATAGATCAATAAGCCTAACCTCCATATTGGGAAAATTTATGGAATCAGTAATTGCCGAGGGAGTTCGTAGCCACCTTGAAAAGCATAAATTAATCAACGAATCTCAGCATGGTTTTACAAAGGGGCGTTCCTGCCATACGAATTTATTATTTTTTTTCACTAAGGTATTTGAGGAGGTAGATCATGGTAATGAATATGATATTGTGTATATGGACTTCAGTAAGGCTTTTGACAGGGTCCCACATCAGAGACTATTGAGGAAAATTAAGGCACATGGAATAGGAGGAGAATTTTTTTCCTGGATAGAGGCATGGTTGACAAATAGGCAGCAGAGAGTTTGCATAAATGGGGAGAAATTAGCGTCACGAGTGGTGTTCCACAGGGATCAGTGTTGGGACCCCTGTTGTTCACAATCTACATAAACGACATAGATGAGGGCATAAAGAGCGACATAAGCAAGTTTGCCGATGACACCAAAATAGGCCGTCGAATTAATTCTGACGAGGACATTCGAGCACTCCAGGAAGATTTGAATAGACTGATGCAGTGGCCGGAGAAGTGGCAGATGCAGTTTAATATAGACAAATGCAAAGTTCTAAATGTTGGACAGGAAAATAACCATGTCACATATAAACTAAATAATGTAGATCTTAATATTTCGGATTGCGAAAAAGATTTAGGAGTTCTGGTTAGTAGTAATCTGAAACCGAGACAACAGTGCATTAGTGTTCGCAATAAAGCTAACAGAATCCTTGGCTTCATATCAAGAAGCATAAATAATAGGAGTCCTCAGGTTGTTCTTCAACTCTATATACCTTTAGTTAGGCCTCATTTAGATTATGCTGCACAGTTTTGGTCACCGTATTACAGATTCAGGAAGGATATAGGAAAGCACTGGTTTGGTAATAGATATACCTTTGAAGAGTTTCGAGAGTTTATCTACTCTCTGAGCCCGGCCATGGGTCAGGCTCGTCTGGTGCTTGCCTGGTCAACCAGGCTGTTGCTGCTGGAGGCTCGCTGCCCCACGTATCCATCACAGCCTGGTTGATGATGGATATGTGGGAGTTGTGGATGAGTGGAACAAACTCCCGAATACAGTTATAGAGGCTAAAACGTTGTGTAGTTTTAAAAGTGGGTTAGATAAATACATGAGTGGGTGTGGGTGGGTGTGAGTTGGACCTGATTAGCTTGTGCTACTAGGTCAGTTGCCGTGTTCCTTCCTTAAGTGAATGTGACCTGACCTGACTAGGTTGGGGCATTGGCTTAAGCCGGTAGGAGACTTGGACCTGCCTCGCATGGGCCAGTAGGCCTGAGGCAGTGTTCCTTCTTTACGTTCTTATGTTCAAGCGTATAGTGCTCTAGTGAGTGACCGTAAGGTTGATCACATATTTTGCATTGGCTTGGTAATCAAGTGTGTAGTAGTAGTAGTAGTAGTAGTAGTAGTAGTAGTAGTAGTAGTAGTAGTAGTAGTAGTAGTAGTAGCAGTGTGTGTGTATTCGCCTATATGTTGTTGCAGGGGTCGAGTATCAGCTCCTGGCTTCCATGTACGTGCGTGTGTATAAAACTTCCTGGAGTACTTCTAACCAAGCGTCAACCTGGCCACTACAGTGTCAGTCACTTTGTTTATACTGCAAGTTGCTCCATAAGTATATTTATCTACCTTCATGACATCATAGTGAGTTATGGCATTACTCAGATTCATTATTTACTTCTATCTAATATTATGGCTGATGCTTGACACTCATATAACAAAATTATATTTTACATTTTCCTCCACGAAACTTTGACTAATTTAGGCTAATTTATTAACTTTATCCTCTAGAAGAAATTCAATATTTGAAGGAATCCGGAAGAACTGTGAGGGAGGGGACCCGTGTGATTGTGTTATTAAGTGGGAGGCGATCACCTGATTCAACACACACACACACACACACACACACACACACACACACACACACACACACACACACACACACACACACACACAACACACACACACTGGAGGCCAGGAGGGTCAGGGGAGACATGATAACGACATATAAAATACTGCGCGGAATAGACGAGGTGGACAAAGACGGGATGTTCCAGAGATGGGACACAGACACAAGAGGTCACAATTGGAAGTTGAAGACTCAGATGAATCAAAGGGATGTTAGGAAGTATTTCTTCAGTCACAGAGTAGTCAAGCCGTGGAATAGCCTAGAAAGTGAAGTAGTGGAGGCGGGAACCATACATAGTTTTAAGGCGAGGTATGATAAAGCTCATGGAGCAGGGAGAGAGAGGACCTAGTAGCAGTCAGTGAAGAGGCGGGGCCAGGAGCTATGACTCAACCCCTGCAACCACAAATAGGTGAGTACACACACACATACACACGCATGCACATACAACAGGCCTAGTGTCTAATTGACATGCGCCTAGGACCAAATGGTAAAACGTACTTTTGTTCCAGCAGTATTTCTTATATCTGCCGCTAATAGTCTGGCAACAAAGCTCTGAAAATGGCGGAAAATAGTAGAGCTCTACTAGGTTGTTCTAGGTTGTCTAATAGGTTGTTCTGCACATGTGACGCCGTGTAGACAACAAAAACAAAACTTAGAGGAAATTATCTTGTCAAGATCAGTAGAGTCACAGAGCCCTGGGGGGGGGGGAGGTAATCAGGGTCGACTCAAGAAAGGTTACGGTCATTTCAGCCGCCTGGATCAAGAGCTAGTATCGAGGCACCTCCTTTGAGGGTTTTTTTTTTACGTGTACCTCTGATATACCTCTGACAGAATCGAGTTTCTACTACTTCCTCAGAGAGGCTTGTCAAGTGCTTGGTGAACTAGGCAGCGGCGGCGGCAGCGGCGGCGATGAGGGAAACGGTGAGGGATGGTGGTACCATCAGTGGCGGCGGCGGTGGCGGTGTGAGGTGGTGGTAGCGGCGGTGGTGGCGGCAGTGGCGGTGGTGGTGAGGAGTGTGGTAGCGGCGGTGGTGGTGGTGGTGGTGGTGGGTGTGGTAGCGGTGGTGATGGTGGTGGTGGCGGCGGCGGCGGCGGCGGCCTACCGAGGTGATTTTCATACTTACTAAAGAAGTTTGTATATAGTTTACATTTTGTTTTAATTTGATATAAAGAATAATTATTATTTGCCAGGGGATTCATTAATCCCTCGGGAGTCAACAACTGTGGCAAGAGATTCTCAGCTGATCACAGCACATTTACAGATTCTCCAGACACAATATATAAAGACTTCGAATGTAAGAGACCACTCGAAACCAGTCACAGGTAATTCACATATGAAGCTTCATTCTGATGCTCCTATTGAATTATCTGAAAAAAAAAAATTCTTGGAAAATTGCCTCAAACTGGTCCGCTTTCATAAGATTTTCTTTGTGCCACATTATATCTGGTACGAATTTGGCATTAAACTGAAGTTGGTTTTAGTGAGGGATGGTATTTCTCCTGGTGGTTTAGTTCCATACCACGCGGTCCGGTTAATGTCCTGATCACTCCGGCTGTTGGTGTTAGCAGTACGCAGTTCAACGTAGGCACCAACAGCCCGGCTTGGAAACTGTTCACGAGATTATAAAATACAAACGACGATACTCTTCCCTTATGTAGAAAATTACCTCTGTCAACAGTATGTCGCCATATTCCTTATTGCCTTACCTGGAGTATACCTGGAGAAGGTATACCTCCGCGGCCCGATCTGAGACCAAGCCTTGTGGTGGATCAGGGTCTGATCAGCCAGACTGTTACTGCTGGCCGCACGCAAACTTACGTAGGAACCACAGCCCGGCTGGTCAAGTGCTGAGTTTAGGTGCTTGTCCGGCGCCTTCAAGAGGGAACTTTACAAATGCTGTAAATCCCCATTCAGCTGGACTGCCGTACATCCAAAGAGCAAACTGCAAGAGCCACAGCCTGACTGATCCGACAATCAACCGTGACGCTGGGAAGTACGGTGACAGAACAAGTCGCTGAAATGAAATTTTCTCAACAGTGAATCGTCCGCCTCGTTCTTATTGCAAGTTAATTGCAACTGCAAAGTGAATTCTGACTCATACCACATAGATCTTAATCTTAACGTCATTGTTATTACTTCTTGTCTTTTCTTATCTCTGGAGGATGATCTTGCGTTCTTATCATTTCCTGGCGGAGATGATGATCCTCTTGCTGCTGCTCACAACAACTTTGATAATCAACTAATAATTATAACGAAATTAGCGAATGTCTAGAGAGAAATGTGCTATAGGGACGGGAGAGAGAGAGAGAGAGAGAGAGAGAGAGAGAGAGAGAGAGAGAGAGAGAGAGAGAGAGAGATGTTTGTGAGGCCAGAAGGAGATATAATAAGGCTCTGGCATGCCAGTAATTACCTGGCGGGAGCTTCAGGGTGACACTAATGACTCTCTCTAATTAGTTCCCCTTCCCCTGTTAGCGTCAGTATTAATACTGATTAGTGCTAATTACCCTCGTCAGAACTGAGCTGGCACAGAGGGGTGTTATGTTGATGGGGTATATCAGTAGGGTATGTTGACGGACTATGTTGGTGAGGAACGCTTGTGGGGCATGTTATTGGGGAAGTCTTGTGTGGCATGCTGGTTCAGCATACCCACAATATGCAGTTAGGGTATGCTGGTTAAGTACGCTGAAAACGTCGTATTTTACTCTGAAGGTTCTTGTTATCCAGTCAGTTATTTTATTCTGAAGGTTCTTGTTATCCAGTCAGTTATTTTATTCTGAAGGTTGTTATCCAGTCACTTATTTTATTCTGTAGGTTCTTGTTATCCAGTTAGTTATTTTATTCTGAAGGTTCTTGTTATCCACTCAGTTATTTTATTCTGAAGGTTCTTGTTATCCACTCAGCTTAATCTGTAGGCTCTTGTTATCAAGTCAGTTATTTTGTTATTTTTGTTATTTTGTTCTTTGCAGTTGTGACATAAATATCATGTTTGCTAAACGTAAGATCTTCAGGTTAACTCCGGGTCCTGCTTTAATTATTTAAGATTTTCAATGGCAGGTTACAGAAATATATTCTTGTTGACTATCATGTTATCTGTGCAACTCTGGAATATTGATAAGATTGTTTGGTCATGGGCATTTTTGCATTTTAAATGTTGCTATCTCCAATTATATAAAAAATAACGTTGTAGTCATAATGCTGGACATTTATGTAACAAATTTTTAGTGACACATTGTGTTACTTTATTGACACATTGTGTTACTTTATTGACACATTGTGTTACTTTATTGACACATTGTGTTACTTTATTGACATATTGTGTTACTTTATTGACACATTGTGTTACTTTATTGACACATTGTGTTACTTTATTGACACATTGTGTTACTTTATTGACACATTGTGTTACTTTATTGACACATTGTGTTACTTTATTGAAACATTGTGTTACTTTATTGAAACATTGTGTTACTTTATTACTTAGCTAAGTTTTTGTATCACTGATTAAAGAACTCTGCACTTTTTATTGTTTTTACCCACTTGTAAAAAAAGGATATAATTGCTTATGTCTTTCCCAGCTTGTCATTAAAGCATACTGTATTTTTTTTAAATAACTTGAATATAATAAAGTCATGAATATGTTGACTACGAAACCATCAACCAGCCATGTTGGGAATGGGGAATGAAATGGGAAATAAGAATCTAACGAAAGTTCAGATTTGCTTCATTCTTTGTCAACAAAGAATATCTACCAGGAAAATGATAGGATGGATAATGAGAGCTTTCAAACAAAGGGATGATTCTTCTTAAATCACTTGTTCTCTCTTGACTGGAATATTGCTGTACACTAACAACTCCATTAAAGGTAGGTGAAACCGCAGATCTAGAGAATATACAGAGAACCTTTAATGCATATATAAGTTCAGGGACCTCTGACACTCATCGAGTTCCCTCTCAGTGTACTCGTTGTGACCCTTCTTTTTTAGTGCAGGTATTTTGTATTGTCAGACAAGTGAATTGTTGTCATTCGAAGTGATTTTTGTGTTCAAGATTGGAACCAGGCTCTCCATATTTTCTTTCAGGTGTAAATTATTATGTGCCATTCTCGCCTAAGTTCCAAGACATACAGCTGAAGGGACTTTAAACATGCCCAGTAGTTCAAATGCTTTACTGAGTGTATACAGTCAATGAAAGTTCTCTGTGTATTTTCCATCACAGGAATCTTGCCTGCCTTGAAAGGGGCAGTCAGTATACAGCAGTATTCCAGCCTGGAGAGAACAAGTCTTAAAAGTTCTAGTTATCCAGCCAATCATTTTCCATGTGAGAGCAATGAGAACATTGTTGACATCCTTGAATGCGAGATCTTCCGACATAGTTACTCCTATATTTTAAATGATCTGAGTTTATTCTGTACTCCGTTAGTCTTATTTTCTCCATTCTTCCATAACAGAGAGTAGATATACTCTTGAAACTCTTCAAAGGTATATATCAAAGGTATAACAGAACAACTGAAATTTGTCCTCGTTAAACAACATAATGTTGTCTGAGGTCCACTGTAAAACTTTATACCTACCTTAAGATTCACAGTGTGTTCTACGGGTGACTCTCATAGATATCATCAGCAAAGTATGTTATGATACTATAATTTATGTCCTTGTCAATGTCGGATTTAAAAATGACAAACATAAGTGGGGCGAGTATCGTTCCTTGGGGAACAGAGCTTTCCACTTCGACTTTACTCAGTTTACTACTACTCCTCTCTGGGTTTTATTTGTTAAGAAGTATTTTATCAATTTGCCCACTTTCCCAGTTCTTCCTTTTGCATGCATGGTCGCACGTGTCGACCGCTCTTGCAAAATCAGTGTACATTTCATCAGGCTTTATCTTGTCTTCTAGAGCATCCAGGACCGCATCGTAATAATATATCAACTGTGAAAGGCAGGAGCAACCTGCCCTGGATTATACAATTGTTGTGATCCCATGTGACTGGTTGTCATGTGAAGTTCCTGTGAAGTTCGGGCTATTGGTCCACAGTTTTTGTGCAGTTGCCTTACAGCCATCTTTTGTAAAGTTGAGCAATAATAGTGGCTTTCAGTGACTGTGGGATGACACCTGTGACTATTACCATCACCACCTTTGATGTGTTTCGAGAGTCTTTCTACTCCCGGATCCCGGCCACGGTCCAGGCTCATGGCCGAGCCCATAAGTCTGGCCCACTACCAGCATCACCATTACCACCACCTCCATTATCACCATCACCACCGCCATTATCACCACCACCACCACCACCACCACCATCAACAACAATCGTGACAGGATGAGGTAACTTCCCGTCTACTGTGACAGAGCTCAAGTGTGTTACCAGCAGTTTTAGCTGGCTTTACTTGTTATCTGGTCTATAAGATCTGTTTTTCTTAGCTGTTACTGTTTTCTATATTTGTTAGCTGTTTTATCTAGCTGTTCATTATTATTATTATATTCAAAAAGAAGCGCTAAGCCACAAGGGCTATACAGCATCTAGCTGTTCAACCTGGCCGGACTGCCGTCACGGGTATTGGCTGTTTTTGCTGTCTGTTTTTACTAGCTATTCTTAGCTGACCGTTCTTGGTCTGTTCTTGTTAGCTGTTCCTAGTTGACTGTTCTTGGATGTTCTTCTTGTCTGTCCTTGCTATGTTAATTGACTGTTCGTGGATATTCTATTAACCGTCCTTGGCTGTTCTGGTAACTGGTCTTTGCTGTTCTCACTGATTCTCATTGCTAGTTGCTCCAGGTTGGCTGTTCTAGGATGTTGTTGCTGTCTGTCGTTGCTAACTGCTATTAACTGACTGCTCTTGGATGTTTTAATTGATTGTTTATTCCTGTTCTTGCTGACTGTCCCAGCTTCTAGCTAACTGTACTTGGGGTCCTAGCTGACTGTTCTTAGTTAGGTGTTGTAGTGGGCTGCTCCTGCTAGATGCTCAAGCTGGGCGTCCATAGCTGCTCGTTCCAGCTTCCGTTCATAGCTGTCAGTGCTTGTCGTAACCAGCTGTCTCTGTTCGTTATTCTTAACATGCAGTAAACAGGCACCCTAACCTGGCACTAACCTCAACAGTCTGGAACTCTCTTCCACACTCTTTCCTGGAGTATGGCTCCCACACCTGTTTTCTGGCACCCTTATCAGAGCTCTGACACCTTCCCCTGGAACTTGGCACCTACACCTAGACTCTGACCATTTCACCTGGAGCTTGGCACCTTCAAATAGACTTTCTGACACCTTCACCTGGAGCTTGGCACCTTCAAATAGATTCTGACACCTTCACCTGGAGCTTCACACCTGTATCTTGACTCTGGCACCCTCACCTGGGTTGATACTCCTAACCCCCCACAAGCTGGAGTTTCTCATGCAGGGAATCCCTTACAACACCTGGCGGCTCAAGTGACGATGCTGTTTATATTTCCCATATTATTTACAACGAGCTTTTCACTCTGAGTTTGAGTGGCTAGCAGTAGGTTTTAAATTACTGCTAACCAGAACTCCTAAATATTTTAGGAATTCAGAGTAAGATCTACATTATTTTGCTTATAAGCGTCATGATTATATTCTTATCCAAGGCTTGGAACTTTGCATTTATCCATCCAGGGAGATGCTAACGTACTCTCGTGTGAGGAGTGGAACGGAAGCCTATAAAACGTTTTGCACTCAGGTAGGATTACTGAGTTTTTCTAAATCCTGAACACACAGACAACAGGCAACTCTTATAAGCCCTTACTTACATTTATTACACTCTTATTTTTATATAGTCCTTTATATAGTCTTTTAATATATATATATATATATATATATATATATATATATATATATATATATATATATATATATATATATATATATATATATATATATATATACCTGTCGGTCAGTTTATCTATTAAATTTGCTATGATCCCAGTAGATAATCTTAGAAATCATGATTGATGATGATGGCAAGTCAGCATAAACGCACAGCATTTCCAGAATGAAACACCTGTTGGTGCTGTTGGAGGTATGACTATCTTCTCTTGTGCTTGTGTGTGTGTGTGTGTGTGTGTGTGTGTGTGTGTGTGTGTGTGTGTGTGTGTGTGTGTTTGGTGAAGCCAAGGTTGTATGTGATGGTCTGGGTTAACAACGTAATGGTGGCATTGGCAGACAGGAGAGTTGAACAAACATGAAGAAGGTTCATAAACTGATTTAGAAGAGGGTTCGGTAAACGCTAGGTGCGTTTGATAAGCAAGAGGTACATTTTATAAGCAAGAAGAGGATCTGACAAACAAGAAAAGTTTTAAAAACAGAGCAACTTCTCAAAGTCCTTCCGTGAAAGGATTATGTCACGGAGCAGTGAAGAATCAAGGGACTCGAGCGTCACCATTTCGTCCATCATCACCTGTTATCTCGAGCGAGTCAACAAGCCAGGTAAACAAGGGCTTCAGATACATCATCGTGTAGCTTGAGGACACCTCTGATATACCTGTGACAAGTTTCGAGAGTTTTCCTACTCTCGCAGCCTGGCCCGGGCTCAGGCTTGGCTGGTGTTTACCTAGTCATCCAGGCTTTTCCTGCTGACGGCCCGCTGGCCCACATATTCATCACAGTCTGGATGATCTAGCACTTGGCGGAGGTATTTATCGAGTTTCCTCTTAAAGATTACAATAACTGTTCCAACGATATTTCTAATATCTACTGGTACCAGGTGCCAGATCAACTAGGCTGTGATGCATATGTAAAACAGCTGACCACCAGCAGCAACAGCCTGGATGACCAGGCAAGCACCAGACAAGCCTGGCCTATGGCCGGGCTCCGCGAGTAGAAAAACTCGGAACTCATCAAAGGTATATTAAAGGTATATATCAAAGGATCTAGACCCTTTTTTAATAATATAATGTATGGCAGCATTCACTGTTGTATACGTGATGACAGTGACACTTCCGATAATGCGTTAACAACGCTAACAAGGGTATATAACTGAACAATGTTCACTAACACGTATGATAGTGTCGGGCTGCGCTGTTCCTGGAGGTTGTTTTTCCGCCTCATGTTTTTGTCTTTCTACTGTAGTTGGTGGTATCAACAACAGCCTGACCAGATACGCTTAACGGACGAAGGATCTAACCTTCACAACTAGCGCTGAATGACCCGCACGGGTTTAGTGCTTCGTGAAATACAATACTTCTTCTCATAGTTCCTAAAAGTATCGTGGTCAGCCACCGACATTTTACCTAGAGTTATCTCACAACAGTGACACTTGATCTGGGTATTGTTCTACAGAAACTCATATCTGGAGAAACTTTCTAAACTAGACTGCTTGTTAGTGTCAGATTTATTGTTTCAAATCAACTGTTCAGTGATTTTTTCCTGTGACCTGTGAGGTCCTGTTTAACAACCGACTTACAGAATGGCAGCCAATACCATTCAGGATATTCTGGTGTCCCTGTGGTGTTTATGTTGAGTTGTGTGCTGCAGGCACTGATAGCCTGACTTATCATGTTATTAACGAGATGCCTTCTTTGGGAGAGGGTTGTGAGGACGAGAAAGCTCGGAAATTCTATACAAGTCTATATTCCCATGAGCGTTTCCTCGCTGTCAATAAAGGTAGAGGCCTTTTCTCTAAGTAAGCGAAATCGCAGCGCCCTGAGCTCTGGCTAGTCTTCCTAGTCGGTGGGCTGATCCATCAGGCTCTTAGTGTTGGCATATTTTTATATGCATCCCGTGAATGATTAATAAGTTCAACCTCAACAGTCGGTGATCTGACGGGAGGCAGCATAAACATGAGGCATTTAATTCATTCTTGAAAGCGTCTTTAGCACTCGAAACCCAAACTAGTTCATGGAAAAGCTTAATGAAGAAGCATGCAAAGGTCTGACGACAACATGTCCCATTAAGAAAGCTCAAGCAGAGATCATACATAGAGTAAGAGCGGAGAAAACCTTACAGAAAGAAGAAGATTGCTTCATGAGAAAAAACAGTAAATATAATGTAAGGGACCTGGGAGTAGTAATGTCTGAGGATCTCACTTTCAAGGATCACAACAGTGCCACGATCGCACGTGCAAGGAAAATGATAGGATGGATAATGAGAACTTTCAAAACGAGAGATGCCAAGCCCATGATGATCCTTTTCAAATCACTTGTTCTCTCTAGGCTGGAATACTGCTGTACATTAACATCTCCATTCAAAGCAGGTGAAATCGCAGATCTAGAGAGTGTACAGAGATCCTTTACTGCACGTATAAGTTCTGTCAAGCACCTTAACTACTGGGAACGCTTGGAAGCACTTGACTTGTACTCGTTGGAACGCAGGAGGGAGAGATATATCATAATCTACACTTGGAAAATCTTGGAAGGAATGGTCCCAAATCTGCACACAGAAATCACTCCCTACGAAAGTAAAAGACTGGGCAGGCGATGCAAAATGCCCCCAATAAAAAGTAGGGGCGCCATTGGTACACTAAGAGAAAACACCATAAGTGTCCGGGGCCCAAAACTGTTCAACAGCCTCCCATCAAGCATTAGGGGAATTGCCAATAAACCCCTGGCTGCCTTCAAGAGAGAGCTGGACAGATACCTAAAGTCAGTGCCGGATCAGCCGGGCTGTGGCTCGTACGTTGGACTGCGTGCGGCCAGCAGTAACAGCCTAGTTGATCAGGCCCTGATCCATCGGGAGGCCTGGTCATGGACCGGGCCGCGGGGGCGTTGATCCCCGGAATAACCTCCAGGTAATCACAACAAACGGAAACAAATCTACGCCTGGAAATAGATACAGAACAGAAACTAAAGTATTTATACCAGGAAGAAAAAGTGCATGGAACATTTTTTACTAATCTGAAGCACCACTACATTATACATGATTTACATATATCACTTCACAGTTCTCATTTCCTCACCAAAAGTGATGATCACGTTCTCTTTGCCTCCTGCAATTGAGAACTACATTACCAGTTATAATACATATGATTAATAAAAATTATCACAAAATCTGAAGAGAAACATTTTGATTTATTACCCATTTACATTTAGGTAATGTAAATGTAAACAAGAATAAGCGTGAAGAAAGACATAATCCAAAACAGAAATATTTGATACACCGACCTACGTCACACGGATGAGGCTTTCATGAAACTGAAGCTATGAACAAAAGTTAATTAGAGTAAAATAAAATTGTCTTGCACAATAACAGCATAAATTCACTTACCGTCATAATTAAATTTAAATTAAATTCTCTTGCACAATACTAATATAAATTCACTTACCGTCATGTTGAACAGGTTTGGAGAAAGTTTCAAGGACAGACGATAAACAGGGTTGCCCTCTCCGAGCGTCCACTGTTTGTTGATGTGTTTCTCAGTCTTGGCGTCCTCCTCCTCCAGGAAGATGCCTCCCTTGGAAGAAGCTGAGAAAGACCCATTTTGCATCGGGGATTCCTCTACTTCGGGTTCTTTAAAGTTTACGGTTTTGGATCCTCTTCTGTCGTTGAGTTTGTTCGGCTTGTCGCTGAAGGGATCAACCCCTTCTATCTCGTCAGACTCCCTGGATAAAGACTCCTTGGAGGTACTTGTAGTGAGCCCCAAAGGATCTTTCGCCTCACCAGAACCAACATCAAGTCTAGAGTTTACATCCGATTCGCTAAAAACATCCGAAGGTACCTTCTCCGTCGCGGGATCATGTTGGCTTCCGTCTTGAGAGTCTCTGGTGACCAGGGAATCTATAGGGTTTTCGGAGGCCGCCTCTTCCTCCCCAGGGCTAGGGACGTTGAGTCTTTCGACGCCAGGTGAGCCTCCAGACACTGCCAGGCAGTGAGCCTCGGATTCACACATGATTCTCACTCGCAAGGTTGTGCAAAGACAGTTCTAAACTATTCCGTATGTATAATTCTCCTTCATGACCTTTTGTCAATGTTTACGTCTCGTAATCCTTTGATGGAATGTCTTCTCGATTTCAGTAGTATTTTGAAAGATTTTTTCAACCTGATTTCATTATTTCTTTCATTACTTGTATTTTCTCTAAAACGTTTTTTAAAACTTCTTAATAACTACTGAATCTCTGTTCAGTACAAAGTAAACTAATTATCTCGCTATTTATTCTTCATGAACATAGCCAACATGCATTCACCCACACTGCTAACTTTGACTACATTCACCTTCACTGCCAACTCTGTCTACATTCACCCACACTACTAACGTTGTCTACATTCACCCATTAAGCAAAGCTTTTGAATCAGTGGCAATCTGCAGATGGTGAAATAATTTTGATTTGTCGTTTAAAAGGTTTAGATAGACATAGCATACAGTACATTATCTCATAAGAGATAATATACTGTATGCCAAGTTTTCCAGTGGGCAACGGTAAACAATATGATGTTCAATGAGGACAAATTCCAACTACTCCGTTATGGAAAACTGGAGGAGATAGTAACTAGAACAGAGTATACTACTGACTCCGGCCATACAATAGAGCGGAAAAATAATGTAAGGGACCTGGGAGTAGTAATGTCTGAGGATCTCACTTTCAAGGATCACAACAGTGCCACGATCGCACGTGCAAAGAAAATGATAGGATGGATAATGATAACTTTCAAAACGAGAGATGCCAAGCCCATGATGATCCTTTTCAAATCACTTGTTCTCTCTAGGCTGGAATACTGCTGTACATTAACATCTCCATTCAAAGCAGGTGAAATCGCAGATCTAGAGAGTGTACAGAGATCCTTTACTGCACGTATAAGTTCTGTCAAGCACCTTAACTACTGGGAACGCTTGGAAGCACATGACTTGTACTCGTTGGAACGCAGGAGGGAGAGATATATCATAATCTACACTTGGAAAATCTTGGAAGGAATGGTCTCAAATCTGCACACAGAAATCACTCCCTACGAAAGTAAAAGACTGGGCAGGCGATGCAAAATGCCGCCAATAAAAAGTAGGGGCGCCATTGGCACACTAAGAGAAAACACCATAAGTGTCCGGGGCCCAAAACTGTTCAACAGCCTCCCATCAAGCATTAGGGGAATTGCCAATAAACCCCTGGCTGCCTTCAAGAGAGAGCTGGACAGATACCTAAAGTCAGTGCAGGATCAGCCGGGCTGTGGCTCGTACTTTGGACTGCGTGCGGCCAGCAGTAACAGCCTAGTTGATCAGGCCCTGATCCATCGGGAGGCCTGGTCATGGACCGGGCCGCGGGGGCGTTGATCCCCGGAATAACCTCCAGGTAACCTCCAGGTAAGAGGATAAAAGTAGAATAGCACTGCAGTAGGTCTACTGACTCATGCTAGTCAAGTTCATCAACCCCAACAATTTCCACCACTGTATCTTACATTGTCTTAAATGCTTTAAATATTCCATGACTCTACCAGACCAATACAGCGCTGTATAGCCCTTGTGGCTTAGCGCTTCTTTTTGATTATAATAATAATAATACCAGACCAATTATTTTCATGTAAGTTAGATGGACACAGATGCAATTATTGTGACATTTTATTGTGGCAACGTATCGCTTTCCAGGTCATTTGTCAAGTTTGACAATGCTCCTGGAGAGCGAAACGTTGCCACGATAAAATGTCACATGAGTTGCATCGGTGTCCATTCACTTAATATTTTGTCGGTAATTCTGTCATTATTAACAGTGTCTTCGTGTACACTTTCTAAATCTTAATCTGTTTATTTTAAATCTGTTATTTCTTTATTTTCTTAGACGTTAGTAGCATATTATGGGTCTTACATTTATTTATTCCTGTCTCCAATTATCTTTGATATACCTTTGCCTTTTTCTACTCGTCTGGTGTTTGTGATCAACCAGGTTGTTGCTGTTGGTGGCCTGCAGCCCCACATATCCATCACAGCCTGGTTGATTTGGCACCTGGTGAAGATACTTGTCCAATTTCCTCTTGAAGACTTTTATACTTGTCCCGGCAGTGTTTCTGAAATCTTCTGGTAAGATGCTGAAAAATCTGAGACCACGAATGTTGATACAGTGTTTCCTTACTGTGCTCACTACACCCCTGCTTTTCACTGGTTTTAATCTGTTTGAGGACCATGATTTCGGTGAGTTGTACATTATCTTACCTGGAGGTTACCTGGAGGTTATTCCGGGGATCAACGCCCCCGCGGCCCGGTCCATGACCAGGCCTCCCGATGGATCAGGGCCTGATCAACTAGGCTGTTACTGCTGGCCGCACGCAGTCCGACGTACGAGCCACAGCCCGGCTGATCCGGCACCGACTTTAGGTATCTGTCCAGCTCTCTCTTGAAGGCGTAATGTATTTTCATCGAGTCCCTCTATGAATTAGGCTGTTGGTGCTAGCGGGCAGCAGGCTTGCATAGCCATCACAGCCTCTTTATTGATGAAACGTTCCGCCACACAGTGGCTTCATCACTCCTATACAAAGAAGAATGTTTAAGATCAGAAGCAGTTTGAGGTAATCAGTCCCTCAGCCTTGAGTCGATGTCATCAGTCCATCAGTCTTGAAAAAAAATATGAATTTCCGCAAACTGGGAGGAAAAGACTGAGATAATGACGCAAAGGAATTAAAGGAAACGGAAATTAGATACACAGAGAAGAGCATAACATGATAAAGAAGCAACCGAAGCAGTGACTAAAATTTGTGACAATATGAGTAACAAGCTGCGGAAGGATACATTAACATTAGCAATAACAGCCGACAAAAACAGCAGCAAGAGCAGCCAACAAAGGCAACAGCATGAGCAGCCGACAGCAACAATAGTAAAAGCAGCCGACAACAAACAGAAACAGCAATGAACAGCAGCAACAGAAACAACAGGAGACAGCTGGTGAAGGTAACGGACGGATCACTTTGTTGATGACCATTAGCATCCCCCCTCCTCCCCTCCACACCCTGACCCTCCTTTTCCCCTGGCCTCCCATGCATCCCTACTCTCCCCACACCCCCTACCATCACCCTTTATTCCGCTTTGATGTCTCTATTCCCTCTCCAATTGCCCCTCCGCCTTTCTTCATCACTTCTATCGCCTCTGTTCTCACGTTTCATGTTTATAATATCTCTTTTATTTACCTTGTTTTCCGCGTTCGTACCCTACCTAAGTTCCCTTAATTTTTCTTCCACAGTTCCAGCATTCTCCCCCACATCCTCAACGTCTACATTCGCCCCACATCCTATCTCCCTCCTCCCTCCTCTCACCCCGCATTTTACTTCTCCCTCACACCCCACATCCTCTCTCTCCAACCCTCCACACTCTTTGGGTCACTGTCGAATTGGTAGGATGACTCCCTAACAGTTTTGTCCTGTCTGCCTCTCTCTCTCTCTCTCTCTCTCTCTCTCTCTCTCTCTCTCTCTCTCTCTCTCTCTCTCTCTCTCTCTCTATCTATCTATCTATCTCCCCTTTCACTTTGCATTTACCTGTGACTACTTTCCAGTTTTTCTCCTCGGTTCGATGTCAGGTTTCTCTGGTAACTGCCTACTCAGTTGGGTGTTGATGTTTACATTCCATCACAAAATGGTTGATCAAGCAGCACCAATAGAGACGATTATGCTCCAGCCTTTTTTAAAATTGCGAATCAAGAGCCTCGAATGCTAAATGTACTGTAATTGTATCTATGGAAGTTGTCTTAATATAATAATAATAATAATAATAATAATAATAATAATAATAATAATAATCAATAATAATAAAGATACGTTTAACACGGCGTTTGTCTCCCACCGAGGTAGCGTGATCCCAAAAAGAGAAAACCTTCACCACCAAAACTGTTCAATAGCCTTCCAGCATACATAAGGGGAATTACCAATAGACCCTTGGCTGTCTTCAAGAAGGCACTGGACAGGCACCTAAAGTCAGTACCTGACCAACCGGGTTGTGGTTCGTACGTCAGCTTGCGTGCGGCAAGCAGTAACAGCCTGGTTGATCAGACCTTGATCCACCATGAGGCCTGGTCTCAAACCGGACCACGGGGGCGTTGACCCCCAAAACCCTCTCCAGGTAAACTCCAGGTAAACCATTCATTCAGTGGCTGTTTTGCCAGAAGTGAGAAGACATCACTTCATATCCCATATAGACAGAGACGCAGGCAATAGCTCCGTATCATCATCTGCGGACGAGGCTAGAATCTGTGTCTGAGTGACTTCCACTCATGACACAACGAATCTTCAAGCTGATTAAGTACAAGCTTCCCAGTAGGCCATTATGACTGTCTTAAATAAAATTGGATACATCCGCAATGTGCTGCTGGTGCTACCTTATCATATTTCATCACGCAGGATTGGGGATCATTCTGCTTCACTATGAGACTTCTACTAATGCTTGTACATACATACATTATCTATATATATATATCTATATATATATATATATATATATATATATATATATATATATATATATATATATATATATATATATATATTGACATGGATATTTCTTTTCCTCTCTCTCTCGTTTTCTTTCCTCTGTCTCCCGAGTATAATTTCTCATGCTCTCAGGTCTGGGAAGATGCACACATCTTCATAAAATTTTCCTTTCTCCTGTATATGGGATAGGTTATCCAGGTATGCTGAAGGAAATCTTAGAAGTTCCCGTAGCTAATGAACCCTTACTGGAATGTTTGACAATATCCTCATTATGATCTTCAAAGAAGACAAATTTCATCAACTCCCCTTTGGAGAATCAGAGGAAATAAAAATTCGAATGGAGAGTGAAACAAATTCGAATCACTCAATAGAGCGAAATTTTATTGTGAGAAACTTATGAGTGATAATTTAAGATCTCACATTCAAGGATCACAACACTGTTATCCCAGACGCAAGGAAAATGGTAGGACAGGTAACTAGAACCTCCCAAACAAGAGATGTGAAGATATTGATGATCCTCTTCAGGTCATTTGTTCCCTCTGTATAACAAAACCTTTTAATGCAGGTGAGACTGCATAACTTGATAACACAGTGACCAACACCGTGTCGGGAAAACAGTTTTTTCCTGAATGGAAATAGTCTGAATTTATTTATCATTGAATATCATGTTTTCCGTTGCCCAATGAAATATTTTGTTAATATCTGTAGATTTTGAGTATTTTCCACTCGGGAATCTTTCATCCAAATATTTGCATTGTTTGCGAAAGATCAACGAAGTTGCCGTTCATGTTTTTATCCATAACTGACGAATGTTTCCACTCAGGTCTGAAATTTGTTTGATTTTCTCCCACTTATAAACAACAGGTGACAAGAGGAGCAATAAGGGATACTTGGCAGTAAAAGTCTGATCAGGGAGAACAAGAAGGAACTCTGACCTAAGGCAAGGGTAGAGACACCCTGGATACTGGTCACAGGTATGTCTGTGATCCGTTCGTGATATTGTAATAAACAGCTCTCTTCTTGACTTGTGATTATTCTAAAATCCAGTTTACGAGATGTTACTCCAAAGGCACAGCTGCCAAACACCTTTACTAAATTCATACCCAAGACTTCCGTCTGTTTTTCAGTTACTGTGTGATTCTGTCTCTTCACTCACCAAATTATATTTGCGTGGGTCTCATCTCTTTAACTATACCGAACAGTATTATTAGGCTTTTCTGGCATTTTGGACCATGTCATACATATTCTTGAAGCTGTGTTACTGCATTGGCCTCCACCACTTCACTATCCAACTTATTTTTTTCCACAGAACTGACATAAAATAAAGATTTGTTAAGCTTTTCATGCCTCACCTGTCCATAGCTTCCATTATTTTTTTATGTCTTAGAGCCTCGTAATTAACTCTTTACCTGCCCTATGAAATCCACTGAGTATTTTGTAGTCATAATCATGTCTCTTGTAATCTTCCTCTCTGTCAAAGTTGTCAGGTTCAGTTCCTTCAAACTATCTCCATAATGCATTCCTCTCGGCTCTGGGACTTGTCTGGTTGAAAACGTTCGGATTTTAATGAGTTTCTGTATGTGGCTTACCAGTTGGGGCTCAATGCTGGGGCTGCAAACTCGAATAGTTACGAAAGGCTGGGTCTTCTTTCTCTAAAATTATGATGACCTAGAATTCTCTAGCGAGTTCATTTTTTTTTCCCTTTCAAGGTGGTTATCTCTCAGGGTACTTCTCTCCCTCGTGGAGATCCTCGAGAAGATTCACTCTCTCGGAGTGATTCTTTCTCAAGGGGACCTGCTCAGGATGATTCTCTCAAGGCGATTGTCTTTCCTGGGGTGATGCATTGAGTGATTCACTCTCGGGATGATTCTCTCTCTCTCTCTAAGGGCGAGTCTCTCTGAATGATTCTCTGAAGTCAGTATTCTCTCAAGTGACAGCATATATGACGCTAAGGGTGACAGTAGAGGTGCCATTCAAAATGGGTGACTCAGTGTGTGTCATTTTCTAAGAAAGACGCTCACTCAAGGGTGAAATTACCGCAAATATTATACAACAGTTCCGTCTGGCCTTCATTGTTCCTGCTCTCAGACGCACCAGATGAGTCAACATTACTCAGGAGGAGAAGGTGGAAGAGAGAGAAAGTTATATATATATATATATATATATATATATATATATATATATATATATATATATATATATATATATATATATATATATAATATATAGGGGGTGGTAGGAGAAGAAAATATTCAAACAGCTCCGGCGAGAACCTTGAGTTTTCCCTGAGGTACGTTTATTGTCTTCTCTGAGGATGAGGGTCCCCATTCCAGCTATAGAGGTGGTACTTCCCTCTATATATATATGTCGTGCCGAATAGGCAGAACTTGCGATCTTGGCTTAAATAGCAACACTCATCTTGCTATATAGGACAAGTGAAAATTTGTGTATGCAATAATTTAGCCAAAATCATTCTGAACCTAACGAAAAAAATATATTTCTCTGTGTTTGTTTAGTATTAAATTATTGTAAACAAATCTAAAATATATTTATTTGGGTTAGGCTAAAATAAACTGTTCTTGTTATAATAAGGTTAGGTAAGTTTTCTAAGATTCTTTTGGTGCAAAATTAAAAATTTTTACATTAACATTAATGAAAAAAATATATCTTTAAACGTATAAGAGAATTTTTTAGAAAGGACTTAATTTTAAATGAGTTCTTGCTAATTGACCAGTTTTACATATTCGGCACGACATATATATATATATATATATATATATATATATATATATATATATATATATATATATATATATATATATATATATATAGAGAGAGAGAGAGAGAGAGAGAGAGAGAGAGAGAGAGAGAGACTGTGGGAAATAAGGGAAGACGAGAAGAGAATTAAGGAAGCGAGGTAAAGATGGAAAATAGAAATGAAGGAAGAGGGTCGGAAGGGAAATGCAAAAGAGAGCGAAAAGAAAACAAGGATACCCCATCCTCCAAACACACACACACACACACACACACACACACACACATACACACACACACACACACACACACACACACACACACACACACACACACGAAAAGCGAGGCTTCACAAGGGTCAGAACTTGGACCAGTGCTGTTTCTTGTGTGTGTAAACGACATGGCAGAGGAAATCGAGTCAGAGGAGTTCCTGCTCGCAGATGACATCTACCTAACGAGGAGAATACAAACAAGAGTAGACCAGGAAGGACTACAAGTGGATCTCGACAAGCTGCAGGATTGGCCTGTCAAGTGCAGGGGTTTGCTACGAGACTAATCCCAAAGCTGAGGTGGGTATGAGGCATTATTAAAGACTAGACACCAGAGGACAGAAGAACCTGAGGTAACAAAATACTCAGAGGCATTGACAAGGTGGACAGGAGGAGTCTGTTTAAAAGGTAGGTCTCAGGCACACGAGGTCACAGCTCCAAGTTAAAAGCACGGTTGAGTTACGGAAATGTTAGGAAATACTTCTTTAGCCTTAGAGAGGTCAGGAAGTGGAGCGATCTAGGCAGGTAAGTGGTAGAAGCAAAATTCATACAGCTTTAAGAATAGGTATGATATGGCTCACGCAATCAAGGAGAGTGAAACCAGTAGCGACCAACAGAGAGCCGCGGGGTCGTTGATCCCCGGAATACCCTCCAGGTAGACTCCAGGCAGTCGGGGCCAGGAACTGAGACTCGACCCCTGCAACCACACTTAGCTGAGTACAATCAGGTAAGTGGGGTGTCATTCCTCTTTATGCTAGAAAATTGATGAAGTGAGAAATTATTTAATAATTACTCTGTGAAAACGCAATTTGTGGAATAATTTATCTGAAAATCCAATAAAAATTCAGATTTGATTGGATTCCAGCACTCGCTGCCCCAAGTGTAACTGGATTATATTTGCCAGGCTTAAATGTGGCGAACTGATGGTGCAAATATTCATCTTCAGTGCGCACTCCTCTTGAGTGACATACCTGTGATATGTCTGTGACCAGTTTCTAGCTTTCTTCTACCCTGGAAGCCGGGCGTGAGGCCAGGCTTCCCTCTTGCTTGTTTGGTCAACCGGGCTGTTTCTGCTAACAGGCTTACACTACTGCTTCATCATGGCTGATCCAACGATAGTGGCAGGTAACAGTTAAGTTTTCTCTGTGTGTACGTTTAACCTGCCTTTCGTCCCAAATAAATGCAAAATCATGCATACTGGAGGAGGGAGAGAGAAGACCTCAGACGAGGTTCAGCTTAAGTGTTGCACAACAATCGCATAACATTGGCAGTATATGAAAAATTAACTAATTCCATAACCACCTCTGGGGACTCTTACAAAACACATTTATTAAGACTCGACACAGGACATATCTGGCTTCGACTGATGAAGGCAGCGTCAACACAGAGCCCACACGTAATCAGTTTTCTCAGCCGAGGAAATTGAGCTTTGAGGAGAGACTAGAGGTACTAAACTACAACACTTAAGAAAATAGGAAGAGTAGAGGAGACATAATTACGACATAAGAGTCATAGATAATCTGACAGAGCAGATACGGACAGACTAAAAATACGAGACAAGGCGAGTGGTACAGATGAAAGCTAAAAATCACAGATGAGCCAAAGGAATCTTAGAAAATAATTCTTCAGTTTTCAAATTGGTAAATAAATGGAATGAGGTAAACAAAGAAGTTGTGGAGGTAAATTCTTTACACAATTTCAAGATTAGGTACGATAGCTCAAATAGTCTACTTAGTGTGTTCCGAGGGTCAACATCCCCTGCGGCCAGGCTTCCCGGTTGATACCTTGATCAATGAGACTGTTGGTGCTAGTCGTATGAAGTCCTATATATCCACTGCAGTCCTGTTGATCAGGGACTGTCTTGAGGAACTCGTAACAATGTAAAGTTTAAGAAACTGAGAAGTCGAAACTCGGACCCCAAAAATACAATTCTGGTAATGTAAGTTAGTAAATAATCTCTCTCTCTCTCTCTCTCTCTCTCTCTCTCTCTCTCTCTCTCTCTCTCTCTTTACACAGGGTTTGACAAGGTAAGGTTAAGGATCCCTAGCTTTATTGACAAGCTATTTACAGGTTAAGGATTCCTAACTTTATTGGCAAGCTAAGAGCTGTTACCTACATCAGCTCATTTGAAAGCATTTTTATTGTTATGAGACATACAAGTAGGGAACAGGATGAAGTTGGAGCCATCTCTCTCTCTCTCTCTCTCTCACACACACACACACACACACATACACACAAACATAATTACCATACTTCCCTTTGAACACAATAAGTACTTTATATTATGATCACTAAATGTCATTCTCGGTACTACAAACTTTGACATTTATGCTGAACGGCTTTGTTGGTGCTAAAAAGTTAGACATTTATGCTGCATGTCTCTCTTAGTGTTGCATACTTTGACCTTTGATGTGACTGTGGACACTTCCGGGTGCCACTGCCCCCCCCCCAGCCATGGAAACATAAAATGCAGTGTTGTCAGTGAGTTATCAAGACTGCATCAGTGTTGTCAGTGAGTTATCAAGACTGCATCAGTGTTGTCAGTGAGTTATCAAGACTGCATCAGTGTTGTCAGTGAGTTATCAAGACTGCATCAGTGTTGTCAGTGAGTTATCAAGACTGCATCAGTGTTGTCAGTGAGTTATCAAGACTGCATCAGTGTTGTCAGTGAGTTATCAAGACTGCATCAGTGTTGTCAGTGAGTTATCAAGACTGCATCAGTGTTGTCAGTGAGTTATCAAGACTGCATCAGTGTTGTCAGTGAGTTATCAAGACTGCATCAGTGGCATTGCAACACAGTCTCTTGCAAAGATCATTTATAGTTATCACATTTCGTACTCTCGGGCAATTGGCCTTGATGCTGGTAAAGGGCTCTTGATCCATGGAATTCGAGCTACTCTCCTTTTTCAGGAACAACATAAATTATATACCAGTGACAGGGTGCGAGAATTTGTTTTACTGTACCAGCTCCGCCAGAGGACCAGGTTTTTCTGTTGATTGCCTTTTCAAAGAGGCTGTTGCTGTTGGCATAAGGGGAATTACCAATAGATCCCTGGCTGCCTTCAAGAGGGAGCTGGACAGATGCCGGATCAGCTGGGCTGTGGTTCGTACGTTGGACTACGTGTTGCCAGCAGTTTCAGATTAGCTGATCAGGCCCTGAGCCACCGAGAGATCTGGTCATGGACCACTCATTTATTTATCTAACCCATTTTTAAAACTTCAAAACGTTTTAGCTTCTATGACGGTAGTCGGGAGTTTGTTCCACTCATCCACAATTCTATTACCAAACCAGTGCTTTCCTATATCCTTCCTGAATCTGAATTTTTCCAACTTAAAACCATTGCTGAGTCCGTCTTGGCTAGATATTTTCAGCACGCTATTTACATCCCCTTTATTTATTCCTGTTTTCCATATATACACCTCATTCATATCTTCCCTAATTCTACGCCTTTCTAGAGAGTGCAGATTTAGGGCCCTCAGTCTATCCTCATAGGGAAGATTTCTGATACATGAGATCAACTTTGCCATCCTTCTTTGTACGTTTTCCAGAGCATTTATATCCATTCTGTAATACGGTGACCAGAACTGCAGCATAATCTAAATGAGGTCTAACCAAGGATATATAGAGTTGAAGAACAACCTGAGAACTCCCATTATTTGTGTTACTTGATATGAAGCCAAGGATTCTGTTGGCTTTATTGCGAACACTTATGCACTGTTGTCTTGGTTTTAGATTACTTCTAACCAGAACTCCGAAATCCTTTTCGCAATCAGTAATATTAAGATCTACATTATTTAGTTTATATGTGGCATGGTTATTTTCCGGTTTTCCTGTTATGGCTACTTCTTTTTTTTTTTACCTTTAAATTTGATGAGCTCCGAGAGTTTCTCTATTCCCGGGGCCGGGCATGGGACCAGGCTCGTCTGGTGCTTGCCTAGTTGACCATCACCACCTACCTGACCCATAGTCAGGTCATTTCAGTTCAGTCCATCCAGGTAATTTCTCAGTCCTATGAAATCAGCCAAGTGGAAGTCAGGGACAGAGACTTTATTGCCAGTATTAGAGTAATTACATGATATATTAAAACTGAGTGATTTGTGATCATTTTCCCCAAGCTCATCATTACCTTCAAGATTATTAATTAGTGATTCCTTGCTAGCAAGAACCAAGTCAAGCAGGTTATTTCCTGTATTTGGTTCTGTCACAAACTGTTTTAAAAACAGTCCTGAATCGTATCAAGAAAGTCGCTTGAATTTAAATTTCTGTCAAATTGCTCAAGTCAGTTTGTCTAAAGTTAAAATCTCCCATTAGCACATTTTCGAATGTAGATGCCTTACGAATTTCGTCCTATAGAAGTTTACTGCATTCCCTATCAAGGTTTGGGGGCCTGTAAATTACACCCAAGATAAATTTTTTTACGGCCCTCGAGAAGCTATAACCAAACAGATTCAGCGACTGACGTGGGTTGCACAGGTCGAGTCATAGCTCCTGCTCCGTGTGTGTGTGTGTGTGTGTGTGTGCATAAGCGTAAGCAAACTCAACAACAACCTCAGAGTCGATGGAAATTGGAAATGCCTGAGATAAAATCGAGAACGTTCGGAGACAAATACCAGAAGCAGCGAGTGACATCACCAGTGGCGGATACAGCACCACATCCCCACCACCTAACCCCAGCGGTCACTCCTCCTCACCAACAATCTTCCCCAGAACCCAATGACTGCCACCCATCCCTTACCACCCATTATCTAACCCCCGACCAATTCCACTCCCCCCCCTCCCACACGGCCCTCTACCTCCCTTCCCATGTGAGTCATGTGAGTCACCTCAAGAAAGATAAGAGTGCTTAAGTGTGTGTGTGTGTGTGTGTGTGTGTGTGTGTTGAATCAGGTGATCGCCTCCCACTTAATAACACAATCACACGGGTTCCCTCCCTCACAGTTCTTCCGGATTCCTTCAAATACTGAATTTCTTCTAGAGGATAAAGTTAATAAATTAGCCTAAATTAGTCAAAGTTTCGTGGAGGAAAATGTAAAATATAATTTTGTTATATGAGTGTCAAGCATCAGCCATAATATTAGATAGAAGTAAATAATGAATCTGAGTAATGCCATAACTCACTATGATGTCATGAAGGTAGATAAACATACTTATGGAGCAACTTGCAGTATAAACAAAGTGACTGACACTGTAGTGGCCAGGTTGACGCTTGGTTAGAAGTACTCCAGGAAGTTTTATACACACGCACGTACATGGAAGCCAGGAGCTGATACTCGACCCCTGTAACATATAGGCGAATACACACACACTGCTACTACTACTACTACTACTACTACTACACACTTCATTACCAAGCCAATGCAAAATATGTGATCAACCTTACGGTCACTCACTAGAGCACTATACGCTTGAACATAAGAACGTAAGAAAGAAGGAACACTGCCTCAGGCCTACTGGCCCATGCGAGGCAGGTCCAAGTCTCCTACCGGCTTAAGCCAATGCCCCAACCTAGTCAGGTCAGGTCACATTCACTTAAGGAAGGAACACGGCAACTGACCTAGTAGCACAAGCTAATCAGGTCCAACTCACACCCACCCACACCCACTCATGTATTTATCTAACCCACTTTTAAAACTACACAACGTTTTAGCCTCTATAACTGTACTCGGGAGTTTGTTTCACTCATCCACAACTCCCACATATCTATCATCAACCAGGCTGTGATGGATATGTGGGGCAGCGGGCCTCCAGCAGCAACAGCCTGGTTGACCAGGCAAGCACCAGACGAGCCTGACCCATGGCCGGGCTCAGAGAGTAGATAAACTCTCCAAACTCTTCAAAGGTATATCAAAGGTATATCTATTACCAAACCAGTGCTTTCCTATATCCTTCCTGAATCTGAATTTTTCCAACTTAAAACCATTGCTGCGAGTCCTCTCTAGGCTAGATATTTTCAGCACGCTATTTACATCCCGTTTATTCCTGTCTTCCATTTATACACTTCAATCATATCCTCCCTAATTCTACGCCTTTCTAGAGAGTGCAGATTCAGGGCCTCAGTCTATCCTCATAGGGAAGATTTCTGATACATGGGATCATCTTTGTCATCCTCCTTTGTTTGTTTTCCAGAGCATTTTTATCTATTCTGTAATACGGTGACCAAAACTGTGCAGCATAATCTAAATGAGGCCTAACTAAAGGTATATAGAGTTGAAGAACAACCTGAGGACTCCTATTTTTTATGTTTCTTGATATGAAGCCAAGGATTCTGTTAGCTTTCTTGCGAACACTAATGCACTGTTGTCTCGGTTTCAGATTACTGCTAACCAGAACTCCTAAATCTTTTTCGCAATCCGGGCCACCAGCGACAACAGCCTGGTCAACCAGGCAAGCACCAGACGAGAGTAGAAAAACTCGGAACTCATCAAATTTAAATAAAGGCAAAGAAAAGAAAATAACATATATTAAGTAAATACCTTGGATATGATGATAACAGACAAGACATTATCTGTATAAATAACAAAGGGGCACAATACCGTGACTGGAACGATACACAAATAACCCGCACATAAAAGAGAGAAGCTTACGACGACGTTTCGGTCCGACTTGGACCATTGACAAAGTCACATTGACTTTGTCAATGGTCCAAGTCGGACCGAAACGTCGTCGTAAGCTTCTCTCTTTTATGTGCGGGTTATTTGTGCATTATCTGTATGTATGTATATATATATATATATATATATATATATATATATATATATATATATATATATATATATATATAATATGTCGTGCCGAATATGTAAAACTGGTCAATTAGCAAGGACTCATTTAAAGTTAAGTCCTTTCTAAAATTTTCTCTTATACGTTCAAAGATATATTTTTTTCTCATTAATGTTAATGTAATTTTTTTTAATTTTGCACCAAAAAAATCTTAGAAAACTTACCTAACCTTATTATAACAAGCGCAATTTATTTTAGCCTAATCCAACTAAATATATTTTGGATTTGTTTACAATAATTTAATACTAAACAAACACAGTAAAATATATTTTTTTCGTTAGGTTCAGAATGATTTTGGCGAAATTATTGCATACACAAATTTTCACTTGTCCTATATGGCAAGATGAGCGTTGCTATATATATATATATATATATATATATATATATATATATATATATATATATATATATATATATATATATATAGTGCTCTCCCCTCTTCTTCCCTTTCACTACACCAACACTTATTCTCTCACAATATTGTTCTCCCACACTGTTGCTCTCCCACAACGTTGTTCTCCTACACTGTTGTTCTCCCTCACTATTATTATCCCACACTGTTATTATCCCATACTGCTGTTCTCCCACACTGTTATTATTCCGCACCTCTTGTGGAGAAATTTTCTCCAGGAGGGGGGTATCAGCCCCCTTCAGCCCCTTTCAACCCTGAGGGGCCTAGCCCCCTCAGAAGGGGCAAGCATCTTGTTTACTGCTACAGCAGTAATTGATCGCAGATGCAGTACGAGTATGGGGAGTGGTCGCTTTGACCGACGCTCCTTGCAGACTCCAGTGTTGTAAAGTGTATTTTAATAAGAGACAGTCCATCTCTTACCTTAGCAGGACAATTAAGGAAAATCCTGCTCCCACTTTATTACCATGGTAAAGATAGTGTACATTGTTGTCTATGCTTAAGACAGCAAGAAAACATTCTGCTTTGCTTCATGGATGAAGTGGCAAGGAAGCAAAATGTACTAGGTCAGCTTTTCCTTTGTGCTGGGGGCAGTGACGGCGTGGGGCGCTGTGGCGTCTTCAGATTACTTTTGACTCTACTGAGAGTGACACTGACGCCAGGATAACCAACAAAGAACACTGATCTGTGCATTAGTGTGAACAAAGTATCTCATAAAACACAATAAACACTTAAGAGAAGTGTGATCAGCTTCTTTAGTGATAAGATTGTGAACAATAAAGTGTCGCAAATCTTGTGGAACATAGTGTACCAGTGTGCGTATTCCTAGACTATGGAAGACGTGGACATCCAAGGACACTTCAGCTTCTATCAAGTCACCGATATCTGTCGAAGGTGTGAAGAACACCATAGCTCACGCTACAAGAGCAAGGTAGGTTACGAATTTCTTGTAGAACGGGGGACTGTGCAGTTCTTGAGTCGCAAGGAGTTTGTAATCAACCTATAGTCGGCAGTAAGGTACAGACTTTTGAGTCCAAACAAGTACATAATTTGTCAGCAATCAGTGAATGAAATATGCTAACATAACACCCCTAGGGGTAATTTATAATCTTACAAATTATAACTCATTTCAGCCCGTTGAGGAATGACTTCGACAGCTTCTCAAGACCTCGTCTGCAGGGGCGGCTGTGCAGGCGATGAGTTGTCTTTCTAAGTTAAGTTTTCCCTATATTTAAACTTAGCTGATAACCCATTTCTCAACACCTCTGCTCTCCCACACTTAATCTCCTACACTATTAATTACTTTCACTCAGTTAACTCCCATGTTGTTTATCTTCATGACGCTGATGATCACAGTGAATCCTTCTCGCTTCTTCTCAGAACACACTCACAAACCTTCAGTCTGATGAAAACATTATATTTCATTGAAAACACGATGCTGCAAGAAGACAAATTTCACCTCTTCGTGAGGTTAGCTAATCTCAGAATAACCTCTAAGAAACCTGGCAAGGAATCCTTTAGTACTCTGAATATAAACTTAGTCAAACCAGCGCTAGAAGGAGCAGCACCAGTGTGGAGCCCTTCCCGACTCATCAAGAATGTCAAGAAGCTTCAGACACTGAGAGATTCACAACCCATGATAAAGCTCCACTCAGAGCACAACACTGTCTGGTAGCTCGATCGCTAGCGCACTCAGTTTACACACTGAGGTCAGAAGTTCGAATCCTCGGTACAACTGGAAAACATTAGGACGTGTTTCCATAAGACACCTGCTGTCCATGTTCACCCATCAGTATAAAATGGGTGCCTGGGTGTGGGTCGCATCCTGGGAGAAAATTAACCTAATTATTATTAAGGGTACGTTTTGTAATTTGTGTCTATCTTGATACTTGTCAGGATTAGGTTATTTCATCCACTGTGAGGAGAGACTAATGATAATGAACCTGGTAAATCCTACCTGGAAGAGAATTTGGTAAGACGTGAGTAAAACATGCAAGGTAATCGTGAAATAATAGAACGGATTGGAAAAGACTTTAAAATGCGAGAGGCAGGAACAAGAGGAATTAGAAGTTAAACTCACAGGGACTTTGTGAATTACTTTTCCTGGGTCAGGAAAAACAAAGGGAATTGGACAAGATGCGAAAGTGGTTTAAAGTAATTGGTATGACGAAGATTGTTATGCAGAGCCAGGAACAGTGACCCCACACACACACAGATCGGTGAGCATACACACACACACACACACACACACACACACACACACACACACACACACACACACACACACACACACACACACACACACACGGGCTACAAATCGACCCCTGCAACCACAAATAAGTGAGTACACACAAAGTTACCGCTATTTGCAGTTTCTGCTATTTGCCGCTACCTGTTTATTTGTTTTTTTTTCCTCACGCTCCCTAATTTATGATGATGTGCTCGTGCTGTGGTTTTCATCCCATCTTTCCCTGGCTTTGCTCTGTCCTGCTTCCCTGCAAGCCTCAAGGAGCCTCGGGAATCCTCAGAGACTTATAGGAAATCCACAGAATGTTTCAGGAAAGGTTTATGTTTCGTAGACCTCAGAAGACCACTAGAATAATGAAGTGATCTCGGAAAAGACTGATGGAAGTTTAGTAATGCACTTATAAGTCTCACTGTTTCAAGAGACTGAAAAAATGGAGGCATTTGTTGCACTCTTGTGGCACTGATTTCTGTCTCATCAACACGTGAGGTGGCTGGATCAGTGGGAGATCTTTCTGTCTCATCAACACGTGAAGTGGCTGGATCAGTGGTAGATCTTTATGTCTTATCAACACACGAGATGGTCGATAAATCTTTCTGTCTCTTGAACATGTAACATAGAAGGTAAATCTTACAGATTTTTAATATGATAAAAAAGACACACACAAAAGGACTTCATTTCTGTCCCTTTTTAACCGACTCTTGGTATGTTTCTGCTATCGTTCGTTATATCCATTTACGAACGAGTTGTTTATTTAAAAAAACAACAATCGGAAATACGGTAATGCGTGTCAAGTCTTCCATTCTTAGGTGTGAATGTAAGTAAATACTCCTTGTACTTCCCTTCCTATTTATGAGGCTTGGTGTGAGACCGGGCCGCGGGGGCGATTGTTTTCGGAACTATCAACATATAACAAGCTTGCAGACCATGCGGCACTCAGCCTTCACCATGAGTGCCCTGATCCTCTCCACCCGTTGCTGGATCAGTTTCGACTCTCGCATATTGCTTGATATAGCTTCCTAGGCCGGGTGTAAGCCGAGATATTTCTCCCCCATCATCACTCTTTCTAGCTACGTATCTCCTTTATCTTTTATATTGCTTGGTATAGTTTCCTAGGACGAGTGTAGGCACCGAGATTGCTCTTCTATCATCACTCTATAACGTCGTATCTCCTTTATCTCTCACCCTAAGCCAGATGCTATATATAAATTTTTGTTATAACTCCCCGAATTCGTGACTCGAGTCGTTATTTCTTTAACCCATCCCATCACGCACACACACACACACACACACACACACACACACACACACACACACATACACAAACATACACACACACACACACATACACACACACACAAACCAAGTGTACTAGGGAATGGAAGAGGTACAGAAGGCAAAGGGCCCAGAAGAATAAGGAATACAGTTGTAGAGCCAGAAATGAATATGCACAGGTAAGAAGGGAGGCCCAAAGACAACACGAGAATGACATAGCAGCGAAAGCCAAATCTGACCCAAAGCTGTTGTACAGCCACATCAGGAAAACAATAGTCAAGGACCAGGTAATCAGGCTGAGGAAGGAAGGAGGGGAGGTCACAAAACCGCGAAGTATATGAGGAGCTCAACATGAGATTCATAGAAGTGTTCACAGAGGAGACAGAAGGGCCTCCAGAAAGGCAGAGGTGGGGTACACCATCAAGTGTTGGACACAATACAAACAACCGAGGAAGAAGTAAAGAGGCTGCTAAGCGAGCTAGATACCTCAAAGGCGATGTGGCCGGATAACATCTCTCTATGGGTCCTGAGAGAGGGAGCAGAGGTGCTTTGTGTACCACTAACGACTATCTTCAACACATCTATCGAAACAGGGCGACTACCTTAAGTATGGAAGACAACAAATGTAATCCCAATTTTTAAAAAATGAGACAGACATGAAGCATTAAACTACAGACCAGTGCCACTAACGTGTATAGTATGCAAAGTCAGGGAGAAAATTATCAGGAAAACAGTGGCGGAGCACCTAGAAAAGAATGAGCTTATCAACGGCAGCCAGCACGGTTTCGGGGACGGGAAATCCTGCTTCACAAACCTACTGGAGTTCTATGACAGGGTGATGGTAATAAGACCAGGGAGAAAGGGGTGGGTAGATTGCATTTTCTTGGATTGTGAGAAGGCGTTTGACACAGTTCCACACAAGAGATTAGTGCAAAAGCTGGAGGACCAGGCAGGGATAACAGAGAGGGTACTACAACAGATCAGGGAATATCTGTCAGGAAGACAACAGCGAGTCATGGTACGTGCCGAGGTGTCAGAATCGGCGCCTGTAACGAGCGGAATACCACAGAGATCAATCCTATGACCGTTGCTGTTTCTGGTATTTGTGAATGACATGACGGAAGGAATAGATTCCGAAGTGTTCCTGTTTGCGGATGGTGTGAAGTTGATGAGAAGAATTCAGTCGGACGAGGACCAGGCAGAACTACAGAGGGATCTGGATAGGCTGCAGGCATGGTCCAGCAACTGGCTCCTGGAGTTCAACCCCATCAAGTGCAAAGTCATGAAGATTGGGGAAGGGCAAAAAAGACAACAGACGGAGTACAATCTAGGGGGCCAGAGTCTATAAACCTCACTCAAGGAAAAGGATCTTGGGGTGAGTATAACACCGGGCACTTCTCCTGAGGCGCACCTCAACCTAATAACTGCTGCAGCATACGGGCGCCTGGCAAACCTAAGAACAGCATTCCGACATCTAAATAAGGAGACATTCAGGACCCTGTAAACTGTGTACGTCAGGCCTATATTCGAGTATGCAGCGCCACTTGGGAACCATCACCTAGCCAAGCATGTGAAGAAAGTAGAGAAAGTGCAAAGGTTTGCAACAAGACTAGTCCCGGAGCTAAGGGGTATGTTAAGGGAAATCGAGTTGACGACACTTGAAAGACAGAAGAGTTAGTGGGGATATGATAACGACATATAAAATACTGAGAGGAGTCGACAAGGTGGACAGAGACAGGATATTCCAGAAATGGGACACAGTAACAAGGGGTCACAGTTGGAAGCTGAAGATTCAGATGAACCACAGGGATGTTAGGGAATATTTCTTCAGTCACAGAGTTGTCACGAAGTGGGATAGTCTGGGTAGTGATGTAATAGAGGCAGGATCCATACATAGCTTTAAGAAGAGGTATGATAAAGCTCATGGAGCGAGAAGAGTGACCAAGTCGCTGGCAGTGAAGAGGCGAGGCCAGGAGCTGTGACTCGACCCCTGCAACCACAACTAGGTGAGTACCACTAGGTGAGTACACGCGCGTAAAGCAGTATTCTTTAACGGTGCTCCCAGCATTTAGCGATCTAGTTCCGGTTCTAGGAAACTGTCAGCGATCATTGTGCACCATATAGTCAGTAAACAAACCTACAAAAATATAGCAAGGTTTCCAGAGTTTGAAAAAGTGATAAAGTCAGATAATTTACAAATTAAATTTGAATGTGCGAGTTGTTTACGTTGTGAGGGGCAGCAAGGCGGCTGGTCAGTGATGTTGGCGCCAGTGTTGATAAATCAGATATTAACAACAGCTCCAGGTTGTGACCTTAATCAGAAAAACATGCAGATATCTGGTCAGTGATGGCCGTAGTGTAGTGATATAGTTATTAATGTCCGATTTGGATAAGAAAGAAAGATAAAAACAGTAAATTTTCCCGCAATTGGTGTTGTCGAAGTGAGCTGTGAATTACAGATAATATTATATGGTCCTGGTTATGACAATAATAATAAAAAAAAAACGTGGATCAGTGACAAAAACTGGAATGTATTATAAGTAGAGCCTAATACAGAAGTGTTACAGATATCGTACATTATCAGAAGGCACTACGAGGCTTCAGCTACTCCTGTGAACCACGACTCAACTATGACTCATCTACGACTGTCATCTACGACTGTCAACTACATCTGCAAGCTTGAATTCTCATCTATATGTGGATATGGTCTGTGTCTTTGTTTTTTGTTTTGTGTATAGGATCACTCCTGCCTCTAGTGCTGCCTCTGAGTGCAGTCTCTAGTGCTGCCTCTGAGTGCTGTCTCTAGTGCTGCCTCTGAGTGCTGTCTCTAGTGCTGCCTCTGAGTGCTGTCTCTAGTGCTGCCTCTGAGTGCTGCCTCTGAGTGCTGCCTCTAGCGCTGCCTCTGAGTGCTGCCTCTAATGCTGCCTCTGAATGCTGCCTCTAGTGCTGCCTCTGAATGCTGCCTCTAGTGCTGCCTCTAGTGCTGCCTCTGAGTGCTGCCTCTAGTGCTGCCTCTGAATGCTGCCTCTAGTGCTGCCTCTGAATGCTGCCTCTAGTGCTGCCTCTAGTGCTGCCTCTGAGTGCTGCCTCTAGTGCTGCCTCTGAATGCTGCCTCTAGTGCTGCCTCTAGTACTGCCTCTGAATGCTGCCTCTAGTGCTGCCTCTGAGTGCTGCCTCTAGTGCTGCCTCTAGTGCTGCCTCTGAATGCTGCCTCTAGTGCTGCCTCTAGTGCTGCCTCTGAATGCTGCCTCTAGTGCTGCCTCTGAATGCTGCCTCTAGTGCTGCCGCTAGTGCTGCCTCTGAGTGCTGCCTCTAGCGCTGCCTCTGAGTGATACCTCTAGTGCTAGATAGTAGCAACCCTCCCATTATTTAGTAAGGCATTAAGGTAAATAAATAATAATTAATTTTCAACTGCATGGTCATAATAATAATAATAATAATAATAACTGCATGGGCAGTTATGAGCGTCTCACACTATCTCACGTACACTAGTGTAATCTAATAATAATTTTTATGTATAATTAGGAATACAGCGACAGAAAGAAATGAGATAAGTGTAGCAGCAGCCAAGCATAATATAAACATTGACTAATATTCAGAAATGCTGAATGTATGGGTGTTTTTAAAAGCTCTCATTTGCATTAACAAATGATATAATAATAATTGTTGATACATAATCAAGATTAGTGTAACAGATAATTCTATAAACTTTAGAAAAGTGGTGTAACCTAGCATATTATAAACTGATTTTTCAAATACATGGGAAATGCTGAGTGTACTATGGGTGTTTTTTATAAAAAATATCTCATGTACACCAGTATTATAATCGTAAACATTAGTATATATTAATAAGGAATAGAGTGGGAAATAATTTTTTGATCTTCAAAAGAGTAGCGTAGCCTTGTGTGATGAAGTGACCCTCTCCCCCCTTTTTTTCTCAGACAGAGACGAGCACGTAACCCCGCACACACACACACACACACACAGGAGCCAGGGCCAGGAGCTAAGACTCGACCCCTGCAACCATAAATAGGTGAGTACACATACACAAACGTATACTCAGACAAACCTAACCTAATACATTAGCTCATAAATCCTCCCCCCCCCACCACACACACATTTTTACACAAAGCTCAAGGAGCTAGAGCATCCTAACAGGATAAAAAATGGGATCTCAAAAGGGAGGACGTAAAGTTAAGGGAACCGAGGATGTCTGGTCGGAAGAGGAAGAATGGGTGGAACAGCTCAAGAACAAAATGGAACAAGAATGGGAAAAAAGGTTAAATGAGCTTTGCAATAACATGTTAGAGAAGATATCTGCAGAGAGCAAGAAGTGGGAACCACGAGCTGTAGTAGTTGAGGCAAAGATACAGAGAATGGAGGAAATGGATGTGCTGAAGCAGGATATAAAGATGAAGTCCCAAAGGAGCAAGGTGACTGAAATGGGAACATCAGCAGGCAGCGAGGGGACTGAAGGAGGGGATGGAGCTAAGGAATCTTTTGCAGCAGTAATATCAGGCCATCAGGGTGTCCGGGAGATGATAAGGGAAACAACAAAGGAGATGCTTAAATCAGATCCGGCGATATGGAGGGAAAAGAAATGGGAAGAAGAGAGGGAGAGGTCAATGGACTTCAGGAGGCTGAAGGGAAGATCTATGATGAAAGAAAGCATTGGGAGGAAACAGAGATTAAGAACATCATTGCGATAACAGGAGAGAAGGACATGTCTCAGGTAGAAAATTTTCAGACTTGGGGGTATTCGAGGGGAAAAAAACGACCAATCAAATTGACATTCAAGACAAAAGTGGTACGGAACAAGATACTATAATACTACAACAGAAGCCGCTGTTAAAGGACTCTCTAGATTATCAACAATTGTACTTCAGTCGAGACAGAACATGAAAGGAAAGGAGCAACTGAAAGTGAGAGCAAGACGAAACCAGTGGAAGGGAAGCAAGACAGGACAGGCAACGGTAGACAGGAAAGCTCAGCCTTTGGGGAAACATCAAACACAAATGCTTACAGAAACCCCTCAATCTCTGTCACCACATTAGAGGATAGGGGGGGGGGACATGATAACAGAGTATAAAATACTGAGAGGAATTGACTAGGTGGACAGGGCTCAAATGTTTCAGAGATTCGCTACAGGAGCAAGGGGACACAATTGGAAGTTGAAAACTCAGATGAGTCAGAGATGTTAGGAAGTATTTCTTTAGCCTTAGAGTTGTCAGGAAGTGGAATAATCTGGAGAGTGAAGTAGTGGAAGCAAGTTCCATACATAGCTTTAAGAAGAAGTATGATAAAGCTCATGGAGTAGGGAGAGAGTGAATTAGTATCGACCAGTGAAGAGGCGGGGCCAGGAGCTATGAATCGACCCCTGCAACCACATATAGGTGAGTGCACACTAACATGAGCCTTTGACAACTAGTAACTAGCACGACAAAACTGTTTAATTAAACATGGATAAAAAAAAATCTTGAAATAAATAGAGGTTTTTCATGAGGAAACTGGACCTCTACCTACTGGAAAGCGCCAGATCAGCCAGGCTGTGATGGTTATGTAGGCTTGCGGCCGCCAGTACCACCAGTCATTGTTGCTAATGAACACTGGCAGTGGAAGCCTCGTAAAAAGATAAAAAAAAAAACAGTCTCGTTAATCAGGCGACTAACATGGAAGTCTGGTCAGGCTGGGCTACGAGGACACAATTCTCGAAACCAATCACAGGTATGTGTAAGGTAGTATAGAAAAAATCCAGTCTGCATAGTTTCCAGAAATGTAAACTATTGTAGAATGAACGTTTACCTTTTACCTCTGTTGAGTTTTGAGAGTTTTCCTACTTTTGAAGCCTGGCCATTGGCCAGGCTTGTCTGGTCAACCAGGTTGTCACTGCTAGCAGCCCGCTGGCCAACATATCCACAGCCTAGTTGGTCCTGCACTTGGTGGAGGTAGCTGTCTAATTTCCTCTTGAAGACTTTTATACATGTCTCAGCAGTGTTTCTGATATTTGGTGAAACGTTGAATTCTCTGGCGCCACGGACGTTAATTGTGCCCATGGTACCCCTGGTTTTCATTGGGTTTTTATACATTTTTTTAGGGCCTTATCTACCAGGTTGTTGCTTCCAGTGCCACCCAAATGTTGGCTTGGCCATCACAACCTGGTCCAACCTTCACTATGTTGGGTACAGTGACTCACTTGCATAATCAGAGTCTTATCAGCTCTTGTCTGAAGGAACATGAGACTGTCTGACCCTGGGAGGTACCTGACTCTGTTTGGAGCTGTCTCTCTCCCGTCTGAGAGATACCTCACTCCGCCTAGAAGGTGTCTGACTCCGTCTAGGTTTCTATGAGGTACCTGAACCATCTAGGAGATACCTGACTCCGTTTAGAATGTGTCTGACTCTGTCTAGGTCTTTACGAGGTACCTGACTCCATCTAGGAGGTACTTGTCTTCGTCCTGCAGGTGCTCTCTAACCTTAATTTTATTTCCAATACATCCCAGAGCAACTTTTTATAATTCTCAGACATTCGTTTTTGTTTGGCTATCGAGGAGGAAATAATAATTATATGACATAATATTTTATAATATTTTATAATATTAAAAGTCCAAAAAAAAAAAAAAATGCGAATAAAAAGCACGATTTGTTTAGATGTAAAATAAATCTTTAAAGTTGGTGAATACAAACTCCACTTGTAGTTGGAGATTAAATCTATACTCGGGAAATACACTGACTAGCTGCATGAACACGTGTTTTCATTAATATACTAATAAACTGCATACTCGTGTTTTAATACATGGACTATTTGCACGTGTACTCGTGACCGATTTCTAGAGTTTCTCTACTTTCGAAGCTTGGATGAAGCCTGACTTCATTGTTGACTGCCTGGTCATCCAGGCTGTTGCTGCTGGCGGCACGCTGACAAACCTGTCCATCAAACCCTGGTTGATCTAGCACTTTGTGAAGATACCTATCCAGTTTACTCTTGAAGACTTCTTTCTGCACTTGTCCCAGCAGTGTTTCTAATATCTTCTGGTAAGATGTTGATAAGCCAGCTTCCTCTTCAAGGCTTCAATCATTGTTCTTGAAATAGTGTATATATCTGCCGGTAAAATTTTAAATGGTCTTGGACTACGGATGTTGACATAGAGTTCTCTTATTATGCTTATGGCGTCCGCTGAATATTACTGGGCTTATTCTACGTTTCCTCCCGTATCTCTATTTCCAGTAAGTTGTTACAGTCTCAGGCCGGGATGCGAGGGCAGAACGCTAGAAACCTGTCATACATATATGCATAGCTTGGGGGCCTGACCCCCGAAGTATTTTACATGTGCATATTATCAGGTATGTCATGTACAAGACCCCCAACACATATACTGACCCCTACACACAGAAAAACCCTATAAACATAAGACCCACAACATGCACGCACGACCCTTCACATACACACGACCCTTCACATACACACGACCCTTGACATACACACGACCCTTCACATACACAAGACCCTTGACATACACACGACCCTTCACATACACACGACCCTTCACATACACACGACCCTTCACATACACAAGACCCCTATACATACACATCTGTCAAGGGGGGTTGTGGTATCTGGTAAGAGAAATTTAGGAAACACAGGAAAATAATGTGGTGATCCTTCAACTGGGTTGTGGGTCAATACTGAAATTTCAGTTCTCGTATGAAGTTTAAGAAACTTCTTCGTCATTAAACTGTAAATCGTCATTGTCTCTGCTTCTCCATTTCTGAATCAAGTAAATATGCCCCATGGAATTGCATAATTCTCTTGTATTATCAAGTTAGCTTACTAGATAGTCAAGAGCTGGTAGGAAGCCTACAGCTTATTAAAAGGCGATGCTACCCTGAGAACCAGAACCTACCAGAAATGAAAATATTAGAGCTATCATATATTGCCTAGTATATGTCAAATACTTAGGCCTTCCTACTTGGGCATATCTAGTACAATTTCCCGATGAGCAGATAGTGGCAGCTTATATTATTAATTAAGAGAATTACCCCATTTTTATGTTTTTCCCTTTTCTTTTTAATTATTTTCTTTCACCTGATTTCAGCTTGTGGAAGTATAGTATAGCTTTATATGATTTCTTAACCAAAGGATGGGACAGGGGTGCGCACTGCATTTCATGGCGTATACACAATCCCCTACAAACACAACCACCATATTATATACACGAATCCCACAGGCACAATATCCATACACAACCTCCCCCCCCTCAACACACACACCCTCCTCTCCCCCTCCACACACACGACCCCCCACATAACACGCATATCCCTTCACATGCCTCCACCAGCAAGTACACACACATCCCCCCCACACACACACACACAGCTTCCCGTGCGGAACACTTCACACAACACATCTTTGTTGCAAATGAAATATGAACATTTTAATTACTCTTTAAGTATGAATAATTAATTGCTCGGTGTTAATAAAAGGCTTATTAATGGACGCCACAGTCTCTTGGCCCACCATTACTCCCTTAATTACAACACAGCAGCAACCACCCGGAAAACTGCTCTAAATCAATTACTTAAATCAGCATACAAACTCACACACAGAAAGTGTCACCTCTAACCTTTAAATCAATACACAAGTGGAACTCGCCATTTACGCTGCTTACGTTGGACTGCTTTCTGCTTGCACCAACAGCCTGAATAACCAAGCTGTTAGCCAGAAGGTCTTGTCTGAGACTGAGCCGCGAGGGCGACGATTCCTAGAATCGACAACACGAAGACATCAAGTAGGGAGGTAAACATACATGTGACAGGTCTCGAGGGGTTTTCTACCCTTGCAGGCCACCATATATATGTACAGTGTAAGGTTAAGAATTTTATTTTGTCTAGTGAGGGAGACGAGATTGTGATTGAGCATAAAAGACAAGATGAGCAAGGTGGAAACTGATGGGGAAAAATTAACGTGTAGTGAGACGTCTGGGAGGGCGGGTGAAGTAATGCCTATAGGTTATCTGTAGTTGCTTCCAGAGGTCACCGCCCCTGCGGCCCGGTCCCAACCCCGGCCTCCTGGTTACTGGCCTAATGTTCAGGCTATTGGTGCCCTCCACCCGCAAGTCCAACAAATGCACCACATCCTACCTAATAAGGAACTGATTCGAAGAATTTGTCGAGTGCCATCTTGAAGACTGCCTGGAGTCTCTTGGTAGTCTCCCCTTATACACAAATAACCAGCAAATAGGAGAATAAAACTTATGACGATGTTTCGGTCATTACATGATTAAAATTTATAACTGTTAGAAAAGTGTTTCCTGACGAATAAAACACCACCAGCTGTGTCCTATAACCTCTTAATTCCCTGGACCGAGCTTCCTCAGAATTGACTCTCAAACAACAATCTATGGTCATGTATAATATAATACAGTCTCTGTTCTCCCTAAAGCTCCAGCGGGGGTGGGGGGGTCATCACCTGACTGAGACCCGCGTCAGGAAACATTTGTTCTGTTTTTTGATGAACCTTACCTACCTATTCTCCTAATAAATTGTGATTTTTCTGTGAGACTCAGAAACTTCTCCGCATGCCTAGTTTCGCATGTTAATCGAACACAAGACCTTTCGGTTGATCCGAACGTTTTTACCTCTTTTGAAAATTGTAATGTCCAGTATTTATTTCATAAGGTGGGATGAGTTAAGGAAAAAGATATTTTGGTCTTTCAGTTTTGTGTTTTGAGGGCAATGATAAACACAGAACGTAACTATTCTTTCTCTCACTCCTTTCTTGTCCTCAGAGTATGCATAGTTTTTTTCCACACGACCTAACCCCACACAGCTTCCCTACAACACACTTCTCATACAACCACCTCGCAAACTCTCACACAACCTCCATACACAACACCCCACACAACCATACACAACACCCCACACATCCTATCATACACAACACCCCACACATCCTATCATACACAACACCCCACACATCCTACCATACACAACACCCCACACATCCTACCATACACAACACCCCACACATCCTATCATACACAACACCCCACACATCCTACCATACACAACACCCACACATCCTACCATACACAACACCCCACACATCCTACCATACACAACACCCCACACATCCTACCATACACAACACCCACACATCCTACCATACACAACACCCACACATCCTACCATACACAACACTTCACACATCCTACCATACACAACACCCACACATCCTACCATACACAACACTTCACACATCCTACCATACACAACACCCACACATCCTACCATACACAACACTTCACACATCCTACCATACACAACACCCACACATCCTACCATACACAACACCCACACATCCTACCATACACAACACCCACACATCCTACCATACACAACACCCCACACATCCTACCATACACAACACCCACACATCCTACCATACACAACACCCCACACATCCTACCATACACAACACCCACACATCCTACCATACACAACACCCACACATCCTACCATACACAACACCCACACATCCTACCATACACAACACCCACACATCCTACCATACACAACACCAAACACATCCTACCATACACAACACTTCACACATCCTACCATACACAACACCAAACACATCCTACCATACACAACACCCCACACATCCTACCATACACAACACCCACACATCCTACCATACACAACACCCCACACAACCTACCATACACAACACTTCACACATCCTACCATACACAACACCCACACATCCTACCATACACAACACCCCACACAACCTACCATACACAACACCCCACACATTCTACCATACACAACACCCCACACAACCTACCATACACAACACCCCACACATCCTACCATACACAACACCCCACACATCCTACCATACACAACACCCACACATCCTACCATACACAACACCCCACACAACCTACCATACACAACACTTCACAAATCCTACCATACACAACATCCCATACACACACAACCTCCACGCAACACCATCATCCAATCAATACACACAACTTTCCGAAACAACTTTCCGCACATGCACTACATAACCTGCACACACACACACACACACACACACACACACACACACACACACACACACACACACACACACACACACACACACACACACACACACACACACACAGGAGGGTCAGGTGAGACATGATAACGACATATAAAATACTGCGCGGAATAGGCAATACCTGGAGGTTACCTGGAGGTTATTCCGGGGATCAACGCCCCCGCGGCCCGGTCCATGACCAGGCAGGATGTTCCAGAGATGGGACACAAACAAGGGGTCACAATTGGAAGTTGAAGACTCAGATGAGTCAAAGGGATGTTAGGAAGCATTTCTTCAGTCATAGAGTTGTCAGGCAGTGGAATAGCCTAGAAAGTGTCATAGTGGAGGCGGGAACCATACATAGTTTTAAGACGAGGTTTGATAAAGCTCAGGGAGCAGAGAGAGAGAGAGGGCCCAGTAGCAATTAGTGAAGAGGCGGGGCCAGGAGCTATGAATCGACCCCTGCAACCACAAATAGGTGAGTACACACACACACACACACACACATACATAGCTTTAAGGAGAGGTATGATAAAGCTCACGGTTCAGGGAGAGTGACCTAGTAGCGACCAGTGAAGAGGCGGGGCCAGGAGCTAGGACTCGACCCCTGCAACCTCAACTAGGTGAGTACAACTAGGTGAGTACACACACACGCAGCACCTCACACACAACCTTTGATATACCTTTGAAGAGTTTCGAGAGCTTATCTACTCTCTATTACAACTCCCCTCCCCCCCCAAAAAAAATCCCACACTTAACACCCCCACACAACACTACAACGCCAAACAATTCCCATTACAAACATTATACCACAATGTTGGGCTGTGTTCTCCAGGGAACTGGACCATTCTTACATAATGTCAAGTGAGAGGTGAAAGGTCAACATAGAAGGTCGTACAAGACAGTGTGATGGGATGGGTTAGTGGGACGGGTTAGTGGGACGGCTTTGTGGAAGGAGTTTGTGCAATGAGTTTGTGGGATGGATATGTGGGACGGGTTTGCGGGGTGAATATGTGGGACGGGTTTGTGGGATGGATATGTGGGACCAGTTTGCGGGATAGATATGTAAGACGGGTTTTCGGGATGAATATGTGGGACGGGTTTGTGGGATGGATATGTGGGACGGGTTTGTGGGATGGCTGGTAATGAGAAACCGAAATGGGAGTACCGTGATGAGAGGGGTGGAAGAGTCTTGACAACGAGACGGAAAGGTGAAGAAAGTTGGTTTGGGTTGAGGTGGAAAGGGAGGTACTACAAGGTGGTGGAAAGGGAAGGTTGACTTCTATAATGTTTCACGGGGCTCCTGATCCAGGATTGGACTCAACCTAACATTCATCCTTCACATTCCCACACTACAAAACATGCAAACTCGAGAATGTTACCGCTCATCAACTGCTTGAACTGATAGCTGAGAAATAATGCACTCGCTGTGGAAAATGGAAAGAAGGGTAGCTTTCTTAGCACAGTATAGCTTAGGCCTATATTGTCCGATTTAGGTCTAAACATCTTTATCATTTATACATTATCTGTGATAATCCTATGACGGTTTTGAGGGTTGTATTCTCGCAACTTGCCCTCATGTCAAACTAAATTGCTGTTTACCTGTTCAACTAGCCTATCTACCTGGAATATCTACCTGAAGAGTGCTCCTTGGGTCAACGGCCCCACTGCCTGGTCCGTGACCAGGCCTCCCCGTGGATGGCCGGATCCATCCTAAGCACTCTCCATGAGAGACCCGCTGGCCCACATAAGCATCACAGCCTTGTTGACCTGACAGCTGTGTTTATTTAGCGAAAATGCCGTAAAACTTAAAGTTTTACGGCATTTTCGCTCCATTTGATTTTTTTTTGTGTGTGTACAAGTGAGGGAATAAACCCTTGAAGGGTAAGAATAATCATAGTCTTTGGGAAACACTTGAGCAAGGGACGAGGCATCAGCTATGCAGGAACACACACACACACACAGATGAGAGGAGTGAACACAAGCCACTCAGACACGAAAGTGAGAGTGAGAGAGAAAAAATATAAGATACTCAGAACTGGTGGAGAGACTCTTGGAATATGACGAACACACACAAGCTATCACCTCATTACAACTCCCCCACAAAAAACACACTTAACACCCACACACACTACAACGCCAAAATATCTATATATAAACATTATACCAAATGTTAGGTAGTGTTCTCAGGGAACTGGACCATTCTTAATAATGTCATGGAGGTGAACGGTCATCACTCAGAAGGTACAAACATGTGATGATGGGTAGGACGGTCAGGGAGTTTGAAGTGAGTTTTGCAATGAGTTTGGATGATATTGACGTTTCAGGTGAATATTGGGACGGTTATGATGATATATGATCAGTTAGATAGATATAGACGGTTTGATGAATATGACGTTTTGATGGATATTGGGTTTTGATTTCAACTGGAAACCGAAATATCACCGTGATGGAGGTGGAAGAGTCTGACAAGAGACGAAAGGGAGCAGTTGGTTTCGTTGAGTGAAGAGGCACTACAGTGTGCAAAGGAAGGTTGACTTCATAATGTTTCACGGCTATAGATTGACTAACCTAACATTCATCCTTACATTCCCACACTACCATGCAAACTCGGAATGTTACCGCCATCACTGCGAACTGGATAGCTGAGAATAAGCACTGCGTTGTCGAAAATGGAAGGTAGCTTCTTAGCAAGTATAGCTTAGCTCATATTTCCGAAGTCTAACATCTTCATTTAGTATTATCTGAAACCATTTGAGTTGCCATTCTCACTGCCCTCATGTCAAACTAATTGCTTTACCTGTTCAACTAGCCTGATCACCTGAATATCTACCTGAAAGAGTGCTCCTTGGGTCAACGCCACTGCCGTCCTACCAGGCCTTCCGTGATGGCCGATCCATCCTAGACCCCTGAAGACCTCTGCCAATACATCACTACAGCTGTGACCTGACAGTTGTAGTATTTGAAAATGCGAACGTTTTCGCTTCCCATTATTTTTTTGTGTGTACAGTGAGGAATAAACCCTGAAGGGTAACTAATCATAGTCTTTGAAACACTTGACTAGGGACAGGCATACAACCCCATCTATAAATATATATATATATATATATATATATATATATATATATATATATATATATATATATATATATATATATATATATATATATATATATATGCAATAAGATCACAGTAAACAGGTGATTTCAGAATATGCAAAACAACCACTCTGAAAGAATAGAGAAATTCCAAGCGCTTTCGTGACTACTCACATTATCAAGGAACTATGATAATGTGAGTAGTCACGAAAGCGCTTGGAATTTCTCTATTCTTTCAGAGTGGTTGTTTTGCATATATATATATATATATATATATATATATATATATATATATATATATATATATATATATATATATATATAAAGATGAGGTTCATGAGGTGAGGTTAATAAGGTGAGGCTGATGAGATGACGTTGATATAGAGAGGCTTCTATAGGGAGGTAGATGAGGCGATCTTTGACATACTTTTAAAGGGTTCCGAGAGTTTTCCCACTCCCGCAGATGGCCCTGGGTCAGACTTGTCTAGTGCTAGCCTGATCAACCCTCCTTTTACTGCCAGCGGCCCCGCTGGCCCACATATCCATTACAGCCTGATTGATCTGGCACTTGCCAGAGGCACATGTCCAATTTCCTCTTGAAAACTTATATATTTGTTCTGCCATTGCTTCTACTCCAGGCCCAGACTTGCGGAGTTCTATATTTCTTAAAAAAATTAAGAAACCGTTATCTCTGGTCTTTGGGATTTTTTGGAGAAAGAACTTTGACACAGGTTTCATTCCACAGTCACTGAAAATCACTGATATTGTCCCATTTCACAAAGGTGACAGTATAGCAACTGCGAAAAACTATAGATCAAGAGCCTGAACTTCATACACAAAAATCTCTGAACGGATCCTAAGAAGACAAAAACGGAAGTGGGGTGAGTACTGTGCCTCGAGTAAAAGAGATTTCCACTGTGGCAGCCTCCGATTTCATTCTATGTACTACTACTCTCTAGTTTCTATTTAAGAAGTTTTATATATATATATATATATATATATATATATATATATATATATATATATATATATATATATATATATATATATATATATATAGATATTTAGCTTCTTAAATAGAAACCAGAGTAGTAGTACATAATATATATATATATATATATATATATATATATATATATATATATATATATATATATATATATATATATATATATATATATTATGTACTCTATGTACTACTACTCTGGTTTCTATTTAAGAAGCTAAATATATATATATATATATTATATATATATATATATATATATATATATATATATATATATATATATATATATATATATATATATATATATATATATATATATAAAACTTCTTAAATAGAAACTAGAGAGTAGTAGTACACAGAATGAAATCGGAGGCTGCCACAGTGGAAATCTCTTTTACTCGAGGCACAGTACTCACCCCACTTCCGTTTTTGTCTTCTATCCAACACTACAAAGACATAAATCACAGCACCGTAATAGCCGTCGAAACCCCAGCGAATCTTTCGGCTGATGCAAATCAAATATACCAGTTTACATCAGACAACAATATGATATTTAACGAGGACAAATTTCAATTGCTCCTCTATGAAAGAATGGAGAAAATTAGATTTAGGAGTAACGATATCGGAAGATCTCACAGTCAAAGATCACAACAGTGTTGCCATTACTAAAGCAAGGAAAATGATAGGATGGATAACTAGAACATTCAAGACAAGATATGCTGAGCCAGTGATGATGCTCTTTAAGTCACCTGGTCTCTCCAGGCTGAGATACTGCTCTGTACTGACCACCCTCTTCAACGTAGATGAGATTGCTGATCTGGAAATCTTACAGAGAACTTTCACTGTTCGTATACATTCATTCAAGCATCTCAGTTACTGTCTGGGGCCAAGCCGCGGGGGCGTTGATCCCGAAACATCTTTCAGGAATCCTTCAGGTATCCTTTTGTAGTGTTGAACAGTCTGGGTCCACAGATGTTGATACATGTTCAGTTGTTGTGTCTGTTTTTATCTGGATATATTTTACACATTCTCCTATAATACTCTGAGCGAGAGAGCACAACTGATTAGAAAGTGTCGCCTTTGGAGCTGTTTCTTTTGGTTTGAAAGTTCTCATTATCCACTCTGCCATTTTCCTGGCTTTCGTGATATTTACCTTATTGTGCTGTTTGAGGTTGATTAGGTGAGGTTGATGAGATGAGGTTGATGTAGTGAGGTTCATCAGATGAAGATGATTTAAAAGCTGGTGAAGAGAAGGCTCAGACCCGGCCTTCCAGTTGCTGGCCTGACCGACCAGGCTGTTGGTGTCAACTGCCCGCAGTAGGTTGCACGCACCACGTCCCGACTGATCAGGAAGTGACTTAAAGAATTTATCAAGCTCCCTTTCGAAAACTGTAAGGTGACTGTCGATGAAGCTGAGGAAGTTGTTTCATTATTCTCCCTCCCTCCCTTTCTCCATCCATCCATCCATCCCTTTTCGTTCCCGGCCTCCCTCCTTACGGCGCCACACGGATATCTGTTTATCTGGGCTTGCTAACGCAGGCACTGATCATTAGCTGGTCCGTCATACAACTTGCTGGCTCGAGTAACGGCACCGTTAAGTGTAGTCCTTGACTTTACCTCTCAGTCAGTCTACACACTCAAGGAGAGCAACTGTGTGTGTGTGTGTGTGTGTGTGTGTGTGTGTGTGTGTGTGTGTGTGTGTGTGTGTGTGTGTGCACTCACCTAGTTGAGGTTGCAGGGGTCGACGCTACTAGGTCACTCTCCCTGTACCGTGAGCTTTATCATACCTCTGCTTAAAGCTATGTATGGATCCTGCCTCCACTACTTCGCTTCCCAAACTATTCCACTTCCTAACTACTCTGTGGCTGAAGAAATACTTCCAAACATCCCTGTGAGTCATCTGTGTCTTCAACTTCCAACTGTGTCCCCTTGTTACTGTGTCCAATCTCTGGAATATCCTGTCTTTGTACACCTTGTCAATTCCTCTCAGTATTTTGTATGTCGTTATCATGTCCCCCCTATCTCTCCTGTCCTCCAGTGTCGTCAGGTTGATTTCCCTTAACCTCTCCTCGTAGGACATACCTCTTAGCTCTGGGACTAGTCTTGTTGCAAACCTTTGCACTTTCTCTAGTTTCTTTACGTGCTTGGCTAGGTGTGGGTTTCAAACTGGTGCCGCATACTCCAATATGGGCCTAACGTACACGGTGTACAGGGTCCTGAACGATTCCTTATTAAGATGTCGGAATGCTGTTCTGAGGTTTGCTAGGCGCCCATATGCTGCAGCCGTTATTTGGTTGATGTGCGCTTCAGGAGATGTGCCTGGTGTTATACTCACCCCAAGATCTTTTTCCTTGAGTGAGGTTTGTAGTCTCTGGCCCCCTAGACTGTACTCCGTCTGCGGTCTTCTTTGCCCTTCCCCAATCTTTATGACTTTGCACTTGGTGGGATTGAACTCCAGGAGCCAATTGCTGGACCAGGTCTGCAGCCTGTCCAGATCCCTTTGTAGTTCTGCCTGGTCTTCGATCGAATGAATTCTTCTCATCAACTTCACACGTGTGTGTGTGTGGGCACCCATTACTAACTTTTGACCTCATAGGTAATGTTCCCTCTATCTTCTTCCGTCTATGTGATTAATTAACGTTATGTGCCCAGGCATGAGAGCAATGTGCACATGTGTGCTACTGGTAGCGACTAACAGGCTACATAACATCATTGCAGTATTGAAAGAACAGAAAAGGCACAACACCGTGACTGGAGCAACACACAGGTAAGCCACACATAGGAGAGAGAAGCTTCTGACGACGTTTCGGTCCAACTTAGACCGAAACGTCGTCATCAGCTTCTCTGCTATGTGCGGGATATCTGCGTAATACAATATTTTGAGTCATCACATCCCATTGGTATGCTAAGCAGCGGTACGAACATAGAACAAGAAATGATTAAACGATCAAATTATAACGAGGTCGCTGACTCAACTAATTAACCATGACTAAGAATGTGAGCGGAATTAATAACCAGTGTGCCGCACCTGACTGATCTGATAGTCGCGCATCCACGCCGCACAGAGGGAAGCCTGTTCACAACACTTAACATACCAGTTTTTACAACTGTCTACAGCTCGTCTCAGTTTTGATCTCCTTACTACAGAATAGATGCGAATAAATGGTTTACAAAGCCGGCAAACTGTTAAATGAGACTGGCAAAACTTGGGTATTCTTATTCTAGAATCGTTTCGCCACACAGTGGCTTTTTCAGGTGTAAGGAAACATGCCCAACGTTTCCACCCGGCCGGGAATCGAACCATGGACACTCTGTATGTGAGCTGAGTGTGCTACCAACCAAGCCACTGGAAACCTCCCAGTAGTTCAGATGTCTGACTGAATTTATAAGGGAAGTGGACGTTCTCTGTACATGTTCTAGTTCTGAAAGCCTTCCCCCATTGAAGAAGGCCGTTCTTGTACAGCTGTTCCAGCCTAGAGAGAACGAGTGGATTGAAAATTATCATCATCGGCTCGGTGTCTCTTGTTTTTAATAATTTAGTTATCTTGCCTGTTATTTTCCTGGCAGTAGCGGTAGCAACATTGTTGTGATTCTTGAACCTGACATTCTGTGATATCGTTTCCAAGTATCGCATCGCACATAAAACTTTCACTCTTATGAATGGTTAGAATTTGTATTGCTCGGTTTCACTCAATAATTTCTCCATTCTTCCATAACGGAATAGTGGAAACTTGCCTTTGGTGAATATTGTTGTCTGAGGTCCTCTAGAAGACGATTTATATCCGCTTGAAGATTCACTGTCCTCGATGCACGTCACTCTCAGAGATTCTGGAATCACCAGCAAAGGATGTTATATCCTTGTATATGTTGGATATGAAAATGAGAAACAGAAGTGGGGTGAGTAGTTTGCTTTGAGGAACAGAGTTGTTCACTGTGGCAGCCTCCGCCCTGACTGTTTACTACTACTCGTTATGTTCGTTTGTTAAGAAGTTCAATATCCATCTGCTCACTTTTCCAGTAATTCTTTTTTACGCATTTCGTGTGCTTTAACACCATTGTCGCACTTGTCGAAGGCTAATGAAAAATCAGCAAACACTTCAACAGCATTTAGCAAATCTTCTGGAGCATCCAAGACCACGTCGTAATGACTTAGGAATTGTGATAAGCAAGAGCGACCTGTTCTAAATCCGTGCTAGCCTAGACTGTGCAATTGTGATTCCATGTGATTGATAATCTTGTTTCTTAAGACCCCTCCAAAGATAGTTTTTGATGTTGCTGTTATTCGTCTATAGTTGTTTAGCGTTTGCTTTAAGGCCATTTTTATGAAATGGGAGAATATCAGTCGATTTTAGCGAATTTGGGATAAAATCCAGGCTACTCTATAAAATGCAAATAGCCAGAGACAGCGGTGTTTTGCAAATTTTGGTGAATGCGAAGGCCCATGATTCTGGACCTGAGACAGAATGCCTGGGCAGGATATCAATGTGTTCTTCAAAGTCAACTGGACAACGAGCAACATCCAGAAACTGTGGAAATGTCAGCTACATCTTGAGTCTCATTCATGAAAAACTAGTTTGAGTCGTCATCTACAGACTAAACACAGTTGTATTGTTACTTAAATATTTTTCTCATTTTATATTTTTGGTGCATACTCCATCTCCTCTGAGTAAGTCCTATTTTATTTTTTTCTTAAGCATAACACTCCTGGTACTCCTTTTATCAAAGACTGTCGAGTTCAGTTCGTTCTCTCTTCATAATACATTCATTTCTACTTATGGATTAACATAATTGTCATTTTTTATAGTTTTTTAAGTTAATGCATGTGCTTGATTAAGTGGGGGCTGTAAACCACTGTAAAATCTGCGTTTCGCATGTCACATTATCAGAGCTAGAGAATGTACAAATTTTTAGTGACTTTATTTCTTCAGACAACAATCTCTATATCCTTTCCAGCTCTGCTACCTCTCCTACATTCAAAGATATGATAACAAAATAATATTCTAAACGTACGAGTGCAAGCAGGTGGATTATTAGTTAAGGATTTTGGGACCATCGCACCCATGGCCCGGTCTCAGACCAAGACTTCTAAACTGTAAGGAAAGTATCACAGTAATAAATGGTATTAAAAAACACACAAGAAGGTAAAAATAGGTCACGGTGTATGCTTAATGTAAGAAGGAAGTATCATCGTTTCCATTATTTCTCCTGTTTTTTTTTTAAATTCCCATAATTCTGCCTGCCATTTTCTTTGCTTCTGATGTAGTTGCCTAACATCTGGCATGATTATTCGTAAGTCTATTATATGTTTCGCTCAGTGGTTTGTCTACCTTTCGTACTGTGTGCTTATTTTCACTTTATTTTTTCTATACGTATTTAAGCAGACTCAACTTGTCAGCTTTGAACATCATACTATTTAACACAGCCAGCTGGAAGACTGTTAATATCTGTAATTTGTTCTGTCTTCTGCTATGACAACTTTCATGATTATCTTGATATCTGCAAAGTATGATACGATATCCGCTTTGTGATTTTATCTGACTGATAAGAAGCTGAGAAACAGTTACTAAGCTTTTTATATTTTTTTACGACTGAATCTTGTTTAGTTGACGATTAGTTATTAATTCCCAGAATTTTGAAAAGCCATTTTCTTACTATACCTCTTATACCAATTGGCTTTATTTTATCTGAAAGCATTTCATGACCACGTTTCTCAAACGCCTTTATTAGATTAATAGAATTATTATAAACATCGGGGAAACTCTAAATCGGCATGGGCTATAAAACGGGTGGGGAATGGGCTGTAATCAGATTTGTTCCATAAAATTGTGGATACCTACTTGGAATCAACGCCCCCATGGTCAGGTCCATGACCAGGTCTTCCGGTGCAATAGGTCTCTAGATGATCAAGAAGAAACTAGTTAACTTCCTCTGTTCAGCTCCTGATCACAGTGATGTGGTGCCTATGCTAGTTGATGGTAGTTCGTGCTGTTGCCACCAGGAGTCCTGGTCTGAGACAGGAGGATCTTGTGAGTGAAGAACCTGAAGAACACAGAGGAAGACCGCTGTGTAGTTATTAAGAACGACTGCAAGAACATTGTTGAGGACTATGACGTGGACGTGAACAATGACCTCAAGAACATAAAGGATCATGACGTGGTCCTTAAAACGACCTCAAGAACACAGTGAAGACCTATGACTTGAGCTTTAAGAATGACCTTAAGAACACAGTGGAGGTCCATGAAGTGGTCATAAAAAAGACCTCAAGAACATATTAAGAACAACCTCAACATATTAAGGACGGCCTCAAGAACATATTAAGAACGACCTTAAGAACACAAAGCAGTATGTAACCGCAAGACACCAAGGTATGAGAGTGACAGGTATAATAGCCGGTATTTTTCTTATAAAACCCCAGACACAATGCCGACTCTGTACCACTCTAGTCAGCGTGTACCTTGGTTACTTAGCAATTGTGGTCTCCAAATTACATGAATGATGATAAGCACGCAAGTGGAGTGACGTAGGGAAAACAAAGTACTGATATTACTATGGCACAGCTGCGACTGGTTTCGTAAGGAATTCTACCCTCGCAGCCCGGCCTGAGGCCAAACTTTCTTTGTTGATCGTTTGGTCAACCAGGCTGTTGCTGTCAACAGCCCAAAGGCCTACACATCTGTCACAATATGGCTGACCTGGCACTTGTAGCAGCTAGAGTCGTTCCCTTGAGCTCTTCTACCTGGACTTCCTACACATTTCCGCAACACTGCAAGCTCCTCATGATGTGTTGATTGCAACATGAAAGGCCTAGAGCTATCTATCGGATGTGTGTGTGCGTGTACTCACCTATTTGTGGGCACAGGGATCGAATCCTAGTTCCTGGTCCCGCCTCTGTGTGTATGTGTGTGTGTGCTAATGGTACTTTACAATGGGCAATAACGTTCCCCTTTACATCTACCAATGTTACAACGTGTAAATAAATGACAACGTTCATCTTGGTGATAGTAGCAGTGAGTGATGCAGTAATAATATGTTAGGTAAAAAGACACAAGTGCAACTAATGTGACATTTTATTGTGGCAACGTTTCGTAACGGCTTGACAAAGCTCCGGGAGAGCGAGACGTTGCCACAATAAAATGCCACATTAGTTGCACTTGTGTTCTTTTACTTAACATATTGTCGGTAATTCTACCAATATTAATACGCAGTAATAATAGTTTTAGTAAGCGTAGTTATAGTACAACTATTAGTACTATTACTGGTAGTAGTACTAATAGTAGTACGACTCACGAAATCGTAATGACACGATTGCAAACAAACCATACCCCGGCCGGGATTGAACCCGCGGTCAGAGAGTCTCAAAACTCGACGGGCTGGAGTTTTGAGACTCTGACCGCGGGTTCAATCCCGGCCGGGGTATGGTTTAATAGTAGTAGTTGGTGAGAGTAGTAGTAGTGTTAAGTTGGAGTGGTAAAGTGTAATAGTATTAATATTGTAATAGTTACAGTTACAGTACTTGCTCCAGCTGTTTTATCATCACTTTATATCTCCAGATCCGGTCCATAACATTACTGTGTGCATAGCTTGATTTAGGTAAATAGACACGTTTGCAAATATATAGACACATTTGCATAGTGGACATAGCTGCTAATATCCAAACGTTGTATCTGTGTATATGCTGCCTAAATTGATTCTTCGTGTATTTGTGCGATTCATACTCTAGTGTAGTTTTGTCTTCCCAGAACAAAACCTCTGTAAAGATCAAAAGATTTTTTTGTTTCCTGGTTGTTTTTTCCTAAGTCGTTCAGTCTCTCTCTCTCTCTCTCTCTCTCTCTCTCTCTCTCTCTCTCTCTCTCTCTCTCTCTCTCTCTCTCGCACACATACACATATAAACACACACACACACACCATTGGTACACTAAGGGAAAACACCATAAGTGTCCGGGGCCCAAGACTGTTCAACAGCCTCCCATCAAGCATTAGGGGAATTGCCAACAAACCCCTGGCTGCCTTCAAGAGAGAGCTGGACAGATACCTAAAGTCAGTGCCGGATCAGCCGGGCTGTGGCTCGTACGTTGGACTGCGTGCGGCCAGCAGTAACAGCCTAGTTGATCAGGCCCTCATCCATCGGGAGGCCTGGTCATGGACCGGGCCGCGGGGGCGTTGATCCCCGGAATAACTTCCAGGTAACCTCCAGGTAACCACACCTGCCTCCATCCCCCTCTCTCCCCTTCATCACCTCAGTACACGTGCACTACACGACCAGCAAGGCTCAGCATACACAAAATCCATGCATTTCCTGCAGCGTTATCATCACTCTGGGCTTCAGCGTCGTCTGCTCTCACCCTGAATAGGAGGATGTTATTGTATACAACTTTAATATTTTGTTGCTTCAAGTTAGGCTCTGGTGTGAGTTGGAGGAAAAGCTTTTTTGATGTGTGTGTATGTGTGTGTGTGTGTGTGTGTGTGTGTGTGTGTGTGTGTGTGTGTTAGTTACCATTTTGTCCTAGGCACATGTCGATTAGATACTAGGCCTGTGTGTGTACTCACCTAATTGTGGTTTCAGGGGTCGAGACTCAGCTCCTGGCCCCGCCTCTTCACTTATCGCTACTGGGTCCTCTCTCTCTGCTTCCTGAGCTTTGTCATACCTCTTCTTAAAACTATGTATGGTTCCTGCCTCCACTACTTCACTTGCTAGGCTATTCCACTTGCTGACAACTCTATGACTGAAGAAATACTTCCTAACGTCCCTGTGACTCGTCTGAGTCTTCAGCTTCCAGTTGTGACCCCTTGTCCCTGTGTCCCCTCTCTGGAACATCCTATCTCTGTCCACCTTGTCTATTCCCCGCAGTATCTTGTACGTATGTGTGTACTCACTCACCTATTTGTACTCACCTATTTGTGGTTGTAGGGGTCGAGTCCTAGCTCCTGGCCCCGCCTCTTCACCGGTTGCTACTAGGCCCTCTCTCTCCCCGCTCCATGAGCTTTATCAAACCTCGTCTTAAAACTGTGTATGGTTCCTGCCTCCACTACGTCATTTTCTAGGCTATTCCACTGCCTTACAACTCTATGACTGAAGAAATACTTCCTACTATCTCTCTGACTCATTTGTGTCTTCAACTTCCAATTGTGGCCTCTTGTTTCTGTGTCCCCTCCCTGGAACATCCTGTCTTTGTCCACCTTGTCTATTCCACGCAGTATTTTATATGTCGTTATCATGTCTCCCCTGACCCTCCTGTCCTCCAGTGTCGTCAGGCCGATTTCCCTTAATCTTTCTTCATAGGACATTCCCCTTAGCTCTGGAACTAACCTTGTCGCAAACCTTTGTACTTTCTCTAGTTTCTTGACGTGCTTTATCAAGTGCGGGTTCCAAACAGGTGCTGCATACTCCAGTATGGGCCTGACATACACGGTGTACAGTGTCTTGAATGATTCCTTACTAAGGTATCGGAATGCTGTTTTCAGGTTTGCCAGGCGCCCATATGCTGCAGCAGTTATCTGATTGATGTGTGCTTCCGGAGACATGCTCGGTGTTATACTCACCCAAGATCTTTCTCCTTGAGTGAGGTTTGCAGTCTTTGGCCACCTAGCCTATACTCTGTCTGTGGTCTTCTGTGCCCTTCCCCTATCTTCATGACTTTGCATTTGGCAGGATTAAGTTCGAGAAGCCATTTGCTGGACCAGGTGTCCAGTCTGTCCAGGTCTCTTTGAAGTCCTGCCTGGTCCTCATCAGATTTAATTCTCCTCATTAACTTCACATCATCTGCAAACAGGGACACTTCTGAGTCTAACCCTTCCGTCATGTCGTTCACATATACCAAAAATAGCACTGGTCCTAGGACCGACCCCTGTGGGACCCCGCTCGTCACAGGTGCCCACTGTGATACATCATTACGTACCATGACTCGTTGTTGCCTCCCTGTCAGGTATTCTCTGATCCATTGCAGTGCCCTTCCTGTTATATGAGCCTGATCCTCTAGCTTCTGCGTGTGTGTGTGTGTGTGTGTACTCACATAGTACTCACCTAGTGTGTGTGTGTGTGTGTGTATGTGCAATTAGAATATTTCCCGAAAATAAATTACTTTTGACCGTCTTCGAAATTTATCCGACTTGAGTGTGGGCAGGGTGTGGCTAGGGAACAGGGAGTGTACTGGGTGTGGCTAGGGAACAGTGAGTGTACTGGGTGTGGCTAGGGAACAGGGAGTGTACTGGGTGTGGCTAGGGAACAGTGAGTGTACTGGGTGTGGGCAGGGATCAGGGAGTGTACTGGGTATGGTCAGGGATCAGAGAGTATACTGGGTGTCATCATGGTCCTGTGTGTGTGTGTATTGAGTGTAGCCAGGATCTGCATCACATAATCCCATTGAAATCTCACTCAAAACTGGTCTGAGACCTGACTGCGGAGGCCATAATCCCTGGAACCAACAACCAATATATCTTCATGCGAAGCCAAACCTTCAGTAAATTTTACTGTATTTACGAACTTTAGCCTTTGAAGGTAAATTAAATTTAATTACATACAAGAAAAAAAATATATGCGAGCGAGTTTATTTTGGGTAAAAAAAAAATTCCACGGGATTATTCATTATATTTAATATTATACATATAATATTGATAGAAATTAAATGTTTGCAGGAGTGCCAAGACTAGCGTTTGGATGGAACAAAATATATGCATTGCAGTTGTGCAGTCCAGTACTAGGCTGCAGTAACTGCGTAAAAGAGACGTGTAGCTTTATTAAGGAAATCTTTCTCCCAGTAGTTGCTTTATTTATCCACAGATGTTGCACAGGAGCCTGTTTGTTTATCATTTTAAAGGTGTTGTACATGTGTCTGGTTGCTTTATAATCTACAGGTGTTGCACAAATGCCTGGGGGCTTTATTAATTCGCAGATGTTACACAGGTGTCTGGTTGCTTTATCTTTCCACAGGTGTTGCACAAGTGCCTAGGAACTTTATGTATCCACATGTGTCTCTCTTTTTATACATTTGGTGGCATTATATAGTTCGTAACTTGGCAAAAGTTATGGGCAGTATGAGCCAGTAGACCTAATGAAGTGATTCAGACAGACATGGTGCAGAGCGAACTTTTATTGCAGACAACACTTCGTTGTGTGTAGAGCTTTATCAAGCCATGAGTTGATAAAGCTTTAGCCAGTGCGAAACGTTCTCTACAATAATTTTGTTTGAATTGAGTCTTAGTACCAGATAGACGGCCATAGCTGCCATTCAACCAGCGGTGCTATAGTCATAAGCCATTAGAGTAGTGTACCATTAGCTTTCTTTACCCTTATACACTTTCTTGCTATGTACATATGTAGATGAAGAACAGAATTCAAAATTCCTCCCATGGAACGATTCACAACCCACAGTTTGTAGAGGTAATCTTTGTTGACATTTCCGTTCGTCTTGGCACTATTATCATCTATTAAACAGAGGAAGTACCAGTGTCGTTACGCACATCACTTGATCTGGTCAACTGAAATTTGTGTCGCTCCAGCTGAAAAAACGCGGCAGTGATTTATGATCTTTATCTTTCCTAAATAACTGTTTTCTGTAATTGTTACATCACTGAAATTATGAAGATTCGTGAGAATATTGCCGGTAGTCATGATAGTTTCACCTTAGTGGAACAATAAATGTCGTTGTTCATTACAGTCAGGACGTGTGTTATGGACATCAAGATCACATTAATGATGTTTACATTGTAGGTCAGGTGGTGGGTGATGTTGACGAGCAACAGTGTTATCAGGGGGGGGTGGCGTGCTTTATCGCCCAGTGATCTTGTTATCTATAATATGTTGTTTTCGGGCAGGTCCACGGAGGGACGAACAAGGTCACAAATCGGAACTCTGAAAATTGGGATATGACGTTCCCGCATTTTACGATTGCTTTTTGGGAAATTCTTCTTCTGAAAATATTTAATTTGGTATTCTTATCTTTGGCTCATTTATCGTCTCTCTTACAGATGTCCTAAGACTACCAAGGTTTTTAATTTGAGGAAGGAGCTTGGTGTTCCTAGTATCAGTGATAGAACAATTGAAATTAACACTGTACTTGGCGTTAGAACATTATGAAATGAACCACTTTTCCCAAATTCTTGCTAAATTGGGTTGTTAAAATATAAGTATTTCTGTAAACGACATGAGCATGTCACACCTCCATAGAAGTTATATTAATTTAATATCACGTGTGAAACTACTCTGGAGAAACTCAACACTAGTGATCCCTTTCTTAAATCACTTGCAAAGAAGACTGCTCAAGATTTTTTTTCGCTTTACTGTTCGTTTTAATATACCAAAATCAACTCCATTAATGGATCTAAACGGGTCTGCTGGCAGGGCTGCATCTGCTCTTGTTACCTCTCTAGATAAGTACTATAGCATCCATGTTAGGAATTATAATTAACAACTGCATTTCAAAAGAGAACTGTTTGCCTCCTATTGGTGAAACGTTTCACTGTAAGTAGAACATGACTTGATCAATGGCTACTTAGAGCGAAACGTCATCTGTTTACGAGGGTTTGCTCTGCACGCAGTGTTTTTACCATGTGTGGGCAAGTGTTGCCAGCCAACGCTAATACAGTCCTGTTTTAATGCACTTAGTGTTTATTGGGGCCCAAGTACGTTCAAATACAATTATTCATTAAAATATCATGTGACAATTATCGTGTGCTCTTACACAAGCATTAGTCTTGGCGATTATTTTATGGGATATAATATTGTTACGTAATAACAAGACTTTCACTGCGTGTAAATTGCGTATCGCTATGACTCACGTAACGTACGTCATGCATAATAACATGCCTTACACAGCACACGTCATGCGTAATAGCATGTCTTATCATTGATGATATTTATCAGCGAGACTTACTAACTGCCTCGTTTGACATCATTTTTGATCCATGGATGTGAAGGCTATTTTCAATTCCCTGGATCAAGAACCCTTCACATGAGCCAAGGGGCCTTTAATAGGGTTCCTGTGGATTTTCCCATTAAGGCACATGCCTAGGTGACCTGCTCCATGAGGCCCCACTTGCGTTGTCGGTAGTCGGCAATACAGGCACTAAATAAACTACTCAGATGTAACACTTTTTGTTAAGATAACAATAACAATGATCCGTCTAGGAAACATTAATTTTAAGGACAGTGTTAGTGTACTAGATTAACAGTTATGGCCTTTGTAGGCGCTATTCAGTTAGCAATTAGCAAAAACGTCGTTACGTTGCGGTAAGAATATTTGCGATGTGAAACACTTGACAAGGCTTGAGTTATTGAGGGAAGCCTCACACAACACACCACACCTGGCTTAGTGTGCTGTGAGAGAAGCCTCACACACCACACCACACCTGGCTTAGTGTGCTGTGAGGGAAGCCAGACACCACAGCACCAGAATTGTGTTGAGTTGAGCACAAGACACAGTACAATGTGGGAAGGGGGAACACAAACACAGTAGAATGTGGGAGGGGGGTAGCACAAGACACAGTACGGTGTGTTATGGGGGAGGGGGAACACAAGACTCGGCACAAGTCAGTAGTGTTGGTGGACTTCCGTGCAACACCAGCAGGTGTGTTGTAACAATTCTCTAATGATCTCACATGGAGGTCACCCGCGCTCACTCTGGTCCCCGCCTTCCCCTGTTGAACCCTCTCTTTCTCTCTCTCTCTCTCTCTCTCTCTTATGGAGTGTTTCCTTGTTTTCTCACTTGTATTGCTTCTGTGCTCGGGACAAGCGTCTTACAGCATAATGCATGTAGGTTTATAATTCAATATCCCATGTGAAAAATGAGTGAGAAACAATAAACACCCGCCAGATCCCTCCCACCCACTCACATGATAAGACGTTGTTCTTGTCCTCGTTGTCCCTCGCCTTGTGTGACACATCTTCGCATGTTTTACACTGGTAGCACACTGAATGCACATAGTACGCACAACATATAACCAAACCGTATAAAATCACTTGATCACTGAGATCTTGAACCTTCCTCTCTCACGAACGTAGGGTTTCAAAAGCTGCTTAGAATAACGAAAGGAGTACTAGACAAGCACCGTGTGTATCCCTCTTCACCGCTGAGAGAGAACACACATGTAGTTCACTCAAGCACTCTGAAGCCGCGGTTATAAACTAGTTAAAAACAAAGCATAAGCAGGAGTGAGCTTAGTGGCTGGAGGTGGCTGAGTGAGGAAGTGAATCACTCACACACACACACACACACACTCCCGACCGTCTGCACACACTGACTGAGTGGTATGCTTGGTACCGACTTATTCCCACTATCCTGCAAGTGTCTGTACACGTGTGTGTGCGTGTATACGCTCGTGCTAGTGTACACAATGTGCGCGTTTCGGTAGATTCACACGCGCGTGCGCACCTGCTCGGTCTCTTGAACGTTATGAGATTTCTTGTTCGCAGTAAAAGGGGAAAAGAAGATTGGAAAATTAGGTTGTGTTTGTGATGCAGTTTGTCTTATTTGTTTTCTCAGTTATGAGATGAGGTAATCGCAGTTCTTTTTGTTTTATGTGGACGAATTAAAGGTGACTAGCAGGCGACGCAATAGCAGGGTGATGCTGGGGCACGCCATGATGTATGCTGAGGCACGCCATACGCATACGCATACGCATACGCCATACGCATACCCATGATGATCCTTTTCAAATCACTTGTTCTCTCTAGGCTGGAATACTGCTGTACATTAACATCTCCATACAAAGCAGGTGAAATCGCAGATCTAGAGAGTGTAGAGATCCTTTACTGCACGTATAAGTTCTGTCAAGCACCTTAACTACTGGGAACGCTTGAAAGCACTTGACTTGTACTCGTTGGAACGCAGGAGGGAGAGATATATCATAATCTACACTTGGAAAATCTTGGAAGGAATGGTCCCAAATCTGCACACAGAAATCACTCCCTACGAAAGTAAAAGACTGGGCAGGCGATGCAAAATGCCGCCAATAAAAAGTAGGGGCGCCATTGGTACACTAAGAGAAAACACCATAAGTGTCCGGGGCCCAAAACTGTTCAACAGCCTCCCATCAAGCATTAGGGGAATTGCCAATAAACCCCTGGCTGCCTTCAAGAGAGAGCTGGACAGATACCTAAAGTCAGTGCCGGATCAGCCGGGCTGTGGCTCGTACGTCGGACTGCGTGCGGCCAGCAGTAACAGCCTAGTTGATCAGGCCCTGATCCATCGGGAGGCCTGGTCGTGGACCGGGCCGCGGGGGCGTTGATCCCCGGAATAACCTCCAGGTAACCTCCAGGTAACGCCATGATGTATGCTGGGGCACAGTGTATGCTGGGGCGCACACCATGATGTATGCTGGGGCACTGTGTATGCTGGGGCATGATGTATGCTGGGGCACGATGTATGCTGGGGCATGATGTATGCTGGGGCACGGTGTACGCTGGGGCATGATGTATACTGGGGCACACCATGATCTATTCTGGGGCACGTTATGATGTATGCTGGGGCACGCCATGATGTATTATGGGACACGTCATGATGTATGCTGAGGCACGGTGTATGCTGGTGCATGCCATGATGTATTCCGGGGCACGGTGTAGTGAGATTGTGCAGTGAGACAGGACTCGCTCTTTCAAAACATAACTCTCTCCCCACCCTTATTTCTCTCCCCCACCTCTTCCTATTTCACTCTGTCTCTTCAAACCCATCTACTTTTTTCTCTACTTCTTCCATACCCTTCTGGCTCGTATCCCTCCTGTAACATGTAGCTCGAAAGTAGGGATGGGCGTGTATCCTCAGATCTGCAGCACATAGACTCCAGACTCAATTTCAGAACATACCCTTCACTCTAGCAGTTACTTTCATTTTTTTCTTTATCTATGGTTAGGTTTGACTAGTTCAGGTTACATAAGTATATAAAAATTTACATTTAACCACAAATAAGCTCATTAAAAATAAATCCTCGACGCTTCCCTGACGTTTCATGACGCTGGACAGCGGTGGTTGACCAGCGTCATGGAACGTAAAATCTGCGAGTGAGTGTATCGCTCGTTGGATAAGAATGCTTGTTACTTAGCACTGGAAGCATAGCATATTGTTTTGTTGGGCTATCCTAGGATAATAACGCTAGAAGGTTTAGGCCTATCCCAGGATAATAATGCTCTGATGCTTAGGGTTATTCTAGGATAATAACTTTCTGGTGCTTAGGGCTATCCTGGGATAATAACGCTCCGGAGTTTAGGGCTATCCTGGGCATAGAATTATCCTTAGTTATTTCCCACTTCCCTCCCTTTCACGCATTCTCTTATGTGTGTGTTATCCTCACTGACGCCCCTTCTCACCTAGCAGTAATAACAAGCTCCAGTATGTTAGCTAACTGTTATGGGTCATATTCAAGGGAGAAAATCATATTCTGCTTAGGGTAAAAAAAACTCGAATCGGGTGTAAGAAACTCCAGTACCTGCAAATGTAAACCAAGCCACTGGAGAATCAGAAAAACAAGTATTAAGCTTTTTGTACTTCTGTACTTCGTCAAGAGCTATGCAATGTTGCAAGAACTGCAACAAGTAAACCATACCCCCGGCCGGGATTGAACCCGCGGTTCAATCCCGGCCAGGGGTATGGTTTGTTTGCAATCGTGTCATTACGATTTCTTGAGTTATGCAACAAGTAGGCTGAGGGGAAAGATTCTCTTAGAGAATCTGGTACATAACCTGTCCTGGCAGATGTGCCAGATACACATTCCCACTTCTGGGAGAACCTTTCCCTTCGACCTGTTACAACATTTGCAACATTGCATTGCTCCTCACGATGCACGGAAGTGCGAAAGGCTTAGATAGAGCTTATGGTGATTGCCTCTGAAAACAGTGAGTAGGTTGAAAAATTGTAAGTGATATCATTCGCCCAGTATTATAGTATTATTTCTGTTCTTCACTCTAAGAATTCATAAATATAATTTTGCCTGTGATATTTTATTGTTCTCAGAAAGTTAAAATATTATTTGACCAAGTAATTATATAACCATCCATTCAAAATAATTGAGTTCCTTTCATTTGCACTTCAGAATTGTCATCTAAGTATTTCTTTCGTTGTGGTTCTTGTCCTATTAAGGTACATTACTGAGTTATGTACCAAGAGGTGAATAGTCTCTTACACCCCGTTGTAGGAAGTGGTGTTCTAAGTGACCTGCCAAGTGGAGAGAGAGTTACTCTTTCTTCCCTGGGTAAGTAAGTGGCGAACTGATTGATCAGACCAATAATTTGGTTAAGTGGTGGAAAACTGTAAGTGGCCAGGAAAAATTAGGAAGTTCCATCTTTTACTCCTGGTATGATCGGCTAGTGTTATCTCTCCTCCAGTGGCTTGTTTTGCATATAAACTTATTAAATGATCACACTTGCTGCCACCACTAGCAGCTCTCAACCCTAAACAGTGTGACGTGATGAGGTGGTGTCCTTGTGACAATGTTGTCTCCGCTAGCGACAAGCAATATTTTGTGACTCCCTGCGTTTTTCAATGTGTTGGAATACACTCGCAGTGTGCTACTACCTTGCTACTTCGCAAGTTACGCAACGGGAGTGCACGTAGTGCGTGGCTACTCTTTCCATTATGAGAGTTACAGTGTGAGAACGAAAGCTGTTAGCATTGTTCTCGTGTCGAATCCCATCCGACAGGATTGGTTACATATATAAAGTAATTAAAGTCCGTCATCCTGACCTGTTAGATTTCAATAGGGAATTGAAGACAGTATCAAATATCTCAGTATGAGCTCAGTAGCTACTGGAGCTTATAAGATTACTTCCAGAAAAGTTATTGTTACTTGACTGTGGGATGAACTGGTTCACAAAATGACAAAGGTTTTATTGTTTATCACTGTCATAGAGAGAGAGAGAGAGAGAGAGAGAGAGAGAGAGAGAGAAAGATAGAGAGAGAGATTCCCAGAGGGGCGAATTTAATGAGTAACATTTAGTGGCTGAACACAGAATAATAAAATGACATTATCCCCCTGGTACTGGTAGTGGCAGGTTGAAGTGGTGATGGCTGTTTGGGCGGCAGCAGCGGCGGCACTTTGGATGGGAAGGGAAGGGAGGATGGGACTCGTTACCACCACTCTTTTCTAATGTTTTATTCCCACTGTTGATGGAGCTTTTTCCTTCCCAACTTTTTCTCTCATTCTCCTCTCCCACCCTTTAATTTTACAGCTAACAGGAGAGCTAGTTTATTCCACCACCCTTCTCTCTAAAACCTGCGCAGGCACAGCATCATCTCAGATACTACTCGTCCATAAGGAAGGAGAGATCGATTTTGCAGATAAGTAAATTAGTTAATTCTGGTTCATTTCACAAGATGGTTAGGATGGTAACACATATATGATGGTTAGGACGGTAACGTATGTAGGATGGTTAGAATGCTAACTGTAGATTTAAGAAAGTGACTTATTTCTGCTGGAGTCCTGAGCCAGCCTGAGACCTCAAGTCACATACAAAGGCTAAGTTTGACTTCCCAGGCACCAAAAAAATATTTCATCCGAGCTTCTTGTATTCCTTCTTTCCCGCTGCTCCCGATTTTTTTCCTATTTTCATTCTCCTATCTCTATCGTCTTTTATAACTTTCTGTCTATCCATTTCTCTGTCAGTCTCTCTCTCTCTACATCTCCCCCGCCCCCCTTCTCCTATCTCCACTTTCCCATACTCAACCTTGTTTCTCCCCCTACAGTCTCTTAGTCTTTTAAAACAACTTCCTGTCCCTGACCCTTCCTAATCCCTGCCAGGCTCTTCTCTCCCCTCGCCCAGCTATTTTCTTCTTTCCTAAGCATCGCTGTCCAGTACACGACACTTCTGAATATCTATTCCATATATATTGACGCTTGCGGTGTTAACACACTCACAAACTGTGTATGTGCAAGTACACCTAGTTGGGCGAATCCTATTAAGCCGGCATAGTACCGTGGTTACCGCACTGGGCTCACAGTTTTAGGATTAGTTTGCGATAGGTTCGAACCACATCCGTTCCGTGAGTTGGATGTTGTGTAGGGTTCGGCAGAGATTTTGGAATAAGAAATACACACGTTGGGTATCTGGAGGCGTATAATTAATGTGATTTGAAGGGAAACCCAGGAGCCTTGCCTTCATTCAGTCTAGGTCTAACGGGAACTGAGCGAGAGGCTTGTGACTGGCGTCACACATGTGCGTGATTCGTGACGTCATAGCTAGTCACTGAGCCTATCTATAAAGTGGCCGGGAAGTATACTACACAAGTACACAGTAACAATGCTGACAGGGAAGCAAAGAGGGAAATGTATGAGAGTATAGTTATACCAACGATCTTACATGGGTGTGAGGCATGGGTGGTGAATGTTGCAACAAGGAGAAGGTTGGAGGCAGTGGAGATGTCGTGTTTGAGGGCAATGTGTGGTGTGAATATAATGTAGAGAATTCGTAGTTTGGAAATTAGGAAGAGGTGTGGGATTACCAAAACAGCCCCTTCTCAGAGGGCTGAGGAAGGATTGTTGAGGTGGTTCGGACATGTAGAGAAGGTGGAACAAAATAGTATTACTTCCAGAGTGTATAAATCTGTAGTGGAAAGAAGGCAGAGTAGGAGTCGGCCTACGAAAGGTTGGACGATGGGGGCGAGATAAAGGAGGTTTTGTGTGCGAGGGGCTTGGACTTCCAGCAAGCATGCGTGAGCGTGTTAGATAGGAGCAAATGGAGACAAATGGTTTTTAGGACTTCACGTGCTGTTGGAGTGTTAGCAGGGTAATATTTATGAAGGGATTCAGGTTGTAGGTTCGCCAGTCTTGTCCCGGCCCGGGATTCAGGTGGAGCTAGTCTCTTGTAGTTTTTGTAGTTACCTAACCGTTCAAAATTTTCCCAGAATGTTTCTGTAAAATGTTCCAAACTCACGCTAGAGAGAGAGAGAGAAGTTTAGACGACTTATTTAGCAGATTTTTATTTCATATTTATCCAGGGGGGACGAAACGAAACGCAGTGTAGAGTCTTCCTTCAGAATTATGGGTTAGTTTTGAATTCTTCCAGCCAAGGTATTGTGGCTTTTATGTCTTAATTTTAAGTGGCTGTCAGTCATTCCATGCAGACTCAACTGGATGAGTACGTAAGAAGAAGAAGAACAAGACGACGACTGCCTGGAGGTTACCTGGAGGTTATTCCGGGGATCAACGCCCCCGCGGCCACAAGTGAAAACTAGAAGTTCAAATGAAGCAAAACTTAAGGAAGAATTAATTGAACACTTGCAGCACCTTGATATTATACGTAGTGAAGGCCAACCACATACATGGATTTAGAAGAGAATTTAACTAAACCCATCAGGTCAGGCGTCAGCAGATGATCAGTGAGGCCTAGAACATGAGCCCAACCCCTGCAAACACGAAGTTTACGAGCCTCAGCCCAGTCTCACACAGCATACACGAAGCCCAAGAACCTAAGTTTATTCTCACAGCAAACAAATCTAGGTGAGTACACAACCTGCCTTCGACATTCCTACACACTCCACCATCCCTACCCCCAACCCCTTCTTTCCCACCAACACTTCACCCACTCCCTTTCCCCCCACCGCCTTCATCCACCCCCACCCCCCATCTATCCAGCCACCCCCGCCTACACAAGGAAGCAAACACGGGAGGCATGACTCAGCCGGAGTGGAACGAGGAGTAACCCCACCAGCGTCCACCACCGAGGTCGCTGCCACTTCCCCCCACACACAACTACCCCCAACAAACACCCCAACAACCCCCCCCCATTACCACCTCTGCCTCCGCCGCTGCCACCATCACTCAAATCTGCACACCGAAATCACTACATACCAAAAAAAAAACAAGAGGCTTGGCAGACAGAATAAGGACAAAGGAAAAAAAATCTAGAATTTTGCATGAAGCTCAAAATATTTCTATACATATGCTAACTCCAACTTAAGAACTACCTGTAGAATTGGATCATTAATCACAGGAGGTTCATACACGGACGATGAAGAGGAAATGAGCGAAATTTTGAAAGACCAGTATGAGTCGATGTTCAGCAGTCCCCTCAACGAAATCAAGGTGGAAAATGCAGACTTTTTTCATTCTATCTGAAGACCATGCAGACCAAATAAATGACATTAGCACTGGTACCATATAATTTGAAAATAAATATATAAACCATGCTCACTCATTCAGCATCTGGATTGGATTCGTGGAATTCCTTGTTAAAAAGTGCAAATTACCAGCAGGACGAGCCCTCAGTGTCCTTTGGTGAAAGAACCTAGATCTAGGTGGAATATCAGAGGCCTTAAAGGGAGTTAGTAGAACACTATCTAAAAATTTCATACTAGTAGCCCTAACTTCCCACATCATAAATTTCGAAAGAATGATGAGACGCCATGTTAATAAAAAAATATGGAACAGCACAGTGTGCACAACCCAAGCCAACATGGTTCAGCCACTGTGACAGAATTACAGAGGCGTTGGAAGAAAATCTAAGCGCAGATGTGGTTGCAAAGGCGCCTAATAAATGCGATCACGGGGTCATTGCACACAATATAAGAGCTATAGGCATAACGTGAAAAGTAGGCGGATATATTTTCAACCTTTTGACAAAACATAAAGAGTAGCAGTAAACAGAGCAAAATTCAGCATTAGCGAGCTATTAAAAGCTTCAGTTCCCTAGGGTTCGGTCCTGGGACGACGCTGCTGCTAGCAACTGCTAGACATTACACAACACAGGAAGTCACTAAGCACGAAATAAAAGCATACACAACCCCCCCCCCCCAATAACAACAGCCACAAAACTCACAGTAACAACAGCCTCAGCAGGCATAGCGAGACACAACAGAACCAGTCATCAACCAAGGTATTTCCTAATGTGATGCAGCTCTTCTCTATCCTCCCTAGCTCGACGACTTCACCCATCTCTTTTTTTTTTTTTGTTACACAGGGTTTGACAAGGTTAAGGATCCCTAGCTTTATTGACAGCTATTTACAGGTTAAGGATTCCTAACTTTATTGGCAAGCTAAGAGCTGATAAATTAGACACATGTGCAACTTGCCCCAATATGATGCCTTGCTGATTCCGTTCCATTGAGGACTACACTTAGAGATCTACCATGAAGGTAATCACTGAGGAGACATAGCGTAGAGCCTGCAATTCCCAGTGCTTGAAGTTTTGCTAAGAGGCCCTGGTGCCACACCCGGTCGAAAGCGCCAGCAATGTCCAGTGCTACCACACAGCTGACTTTGGGTTCATCCAATGACTGGTGCCACTTAGTGGAGAGGTTTAACAACAGATCAGCAGCATATTGACGATCAGAAGCCATATTGACGATCACAAAGTAGTGAGTGGTAGTCAAAAAACTCTGTCATTTGTCTTGAGATTATTGTCTCAAGGATCTTACCAGTGATTGACAGGAGTGACACTGGTCTGTAGTTGCTGATTTCTGCTCTGCTCTTCTTTTTGTGAACAGGGACTACATTTGCCTCTTTCCATAGAGAGGGTCATTTACACTGTACTAGGCAGTGCTGAAAGATGCGAGTTAGAGGTGCTGCTAGCTGGTCTGCACATCTTCTCAACAATCTTGGGCTCAACTTGTCTGGGCCCACAGCCTTTTCTTGGTCAAGCGATTTAAGAAGGAAATGCACCTCCTCCTGCCTTATTGTCACCACTGACAGTTTTGACACAGTTCTTGCAGCTAGCCAAGGAGGGTCCCTTGCTGGATCAGGAACTTGCATTTTGGTAGCAAAGTGTTCAGCAAAGAGGTCCGCCTTCTCTTGACTACTAGTAGAGGTGGTCCCATCCTGTCGATTTAGAGGTGGAATAAGTTCATCAGGCAGATAACCTTGTCTGTCCTTGACCAGGGACCACCAGGTCTCTCTCTCTCTCTCTCTCTCTTTACACAGGATTTTACAAGGTTAGGTCCAATTTCCAGCTGATGTAGGTAACGTAGCGGCTAAGAGCTGCTACGTTACCTACATCAGCTCATTTGAAAGCCTTTTTATTGTTATGAGACATGCAAATATGGAACAGGATGAAGTTGGAGCCATCTGTGGGCCAGCGATTTCATTTGGTCATCCGACTTTATTTCGTTAATGTCATTATGATGTACGAGCATGTTCCAGACTCTTTCTCTCTCTATCTATATCTATCTATCTATTTCTATCTCTCACTCTTACTAAAAAAAAATAAAAATAAACCAAGTGTCTATCGACAAGTGCCTTTAACAACTGGTAAAAAAAATACATTTCCCAATAAACATTTGATACACATTCATACATCCACTTTAAGGTATATTAACTTTCAGTCTCACAAGTAATATTAAATATTCATACCATGTTTAAAATCTTTCATAATCAAATACAAAAGAACATGAGAATACCGCAGGAGCTTGCTAAATATTCTCCCCTCAGAGGGAGGGGGGATGAGGGGGTGACTTGTTTCCGACGAAGGGTTCTTGATGCAAGGAATTGTAGCCCTCCTTCCTTGCATCGAACCTGATTACTTACCATTCCACGATCGCTGTAATGATCCCTACCTTTTAGCGCTTACCTCTTAATATATTATTAAGTGAGAAATATTCTAGGCACCTTTTGTAAATGCATTTTGAATTCTCCTGGGAGAGCTTAGGATTACTGGGATTATCTTGTCTCAAGGATTACTGGAATTATTTTGTCTCAAGGAGTCTTCACGAATTACTTCCTCCACATTTTTGTTATATTTGCTGGGAAACAGTAAATCTGTGGGTGTCATACATCGCCAGGGAAATGAAAAATAATGAGGTTTGATATCGAAAGAAAAGAGGGAAGGGAAGCTCCTGTTCCTTTGACCTCTGAAGGGCACAACGCCCCTACACGCACCAAGACTTGTTTTTTTGTGCGGTACTCGTCTGATTACGTTGCTAATCACTAATATTTCATGACGGTGTCATGCACTCCCATTATCTTGTTGTCGTCCGCAGTATCTTGTGAGTTTTCTCAAGGCTGTCACTAAAATTTCTCCAGTGACAGGTCAGGGGTCCACAACTCTTCATTTTAGCTTTGAGTTGAAGTCTGTTTGTAAAAGAAGGTCGAGGGGTCACGGTCAGTGTCAGGGAAACGTGACGCCAAGTGTCACCATAACTTGGGGAAGTTTCGGAGCCAAATACGTTTTGGTAATAATAAAATATCAAGTTCACTCCTATGTCGGGTTTGTCGTCGTGTTGGAGTTACTTCTGAGTCAGGGTTATTCACCATGGCAAACTTATCCACGAGTAAAATTTGCTAACACGACAAACTTTTGACCAAACCAGTCTTACCCATGCTTGTGTCCTACCTGTAAGATTTGCTCGCATAATAGACTTTTCCTCATACCATACTTACCCATATCTGTGCCCACATATTGGTTTATTTCCATGATAGACTCATCCCCCATACCTGGCTTAACCATATTTGTGACCCACAAGTAAAATTTACTCCCATGGGAGACTCTTCCCTCTACCATGCTTACCTACATATGTAACCCTCCATGAAAGACTCTTCTCCGTCTTCCTTATACAGTACCACACTTACCAATATCTGTGACTCACATGTAAGATATATTTCCATGATAGACTGCTTCCCATAATAGGCTAACCTAACAACATAAGAATGGAACACTGCAGCAGACTTACAGGTGCATATTAGGCACTTCTTACTTATTCGTTACACAAATAACCCGCACATAAAAGAGAGAAGTGTGACTTTGTCAATGGTCCAAGTCGGACCGAAACGTCGTCGTAAGCTTCTCTCTTTTATGTGCGGGTTATTTGTGTATCGTTCCAGTCACGGTATTGTGCCTTTTTTGTTATTTAGTTATTTACTCATTCGTCATTAATATCATAGAACACGAAAAAGTAATCCTTGTTAACTAGAATGGAAAACGTAGCTTACGTAAGCCAGTGGATGCTTAACATATGCCCAGCATCAGTAAGGTAGTGACTGCTTTATCAACTAACAGAAACTCATGTCATTAGACTGAGGTATCCTGACAAACAAAATACCATAGCCATCAGTCACACCCATTAAATTCTCACTCGTGGAATTATCTATAAGTCCTACAGCTGCCTGTCAAAATGAACTGTCTAATTGTCCTACAGCCGCTTCCTAAACTTGAGCAGTGGAATACATACAACGTATTATTAATGATTCGGGTAGAATTGACCCTTCAAATCGCAAAACCAATTGCTGACACTTTGTCATCGTTGAGGAAAACATTTCATTTGACAAATTCAAAATTACCGACACAAAAAGTAACTGTTTTGCAGACTGTAATGATTTTTCTCAGATATCTGAAAAATTCCTTTTTACCGGGGGTATTTCAGCGAAACATTAATTTCATTCTTTCAGGAACATGAACTATTTAAATATTAGTGACTTTCCACATATGGTAAACAGCTCAGAAGCTTTACAAATAAAATTCCATGATGGCAGCCTTTACAGTACGTGGCAATGATAAATTATTGTCATTCATATTTGATGTAAGCTCTTTGTTACACGTCTCTTTGTGTTAATCATTAACACAGAATTAATATTGTATAAAAAATGGATACAGTTTTTTTTGTTGAAAGACATGAGACTAACATTGTGGCAATGTATGTGTCTCTGTCTTTCCTGTCTGTAATATATTAACACTTTCCCCTCTTTTTTTCCTGGAATTCGACCCACAACAGTCGGGTACCACCCGGACACCTATTTACTGCTGAGTCAGTAGGGTGAGCAGGGGTAAGGAAATATGTGTAACGTTTCCACCTATGTTAGGGATCCTTCACCTGCCAGCTACGAGGCACGTTTAGAACTCCGGCTGAGGTAACCTTGTCGGTGAAAAATGTACAGTCAAGTGCCCTTAACCTAACCTAACCTAATTAATGAGTGTGAACCTGACGAAAATTGTGTACATTCTAAACTGGCAGGCAACCAGCAGACTTCACCAACCCTACATGACAAACATCCCTGTCAGCCGTAGCCCACATGTGATTCACTAACAACTGATAATATCAAGCTGATAAACACCAACCCACCACCTGGATAACTTGTCCTAGCGAAAAGAGATATTTCCCCCATATCTTGGCTTAGCGCTTCTTTTTGTGACTTAGCGCTTCTTTTTGATTATAATAATAATCCCCCATATCTGATACACGAAAGGAGGAGCTGACCAGGGAAGTGGAAACTATCGAACTTAAGCTAAATGACTCTTACAGGAACCAGGAGAGGCAGGAGGATCTTAAAGCTATTAGTGAAATTGAAAGAAATTCTAAATATTTCTTTTCATATGCCAAAAACAAGGCAAATACCACATCTAGTATCGGGCCCTTACTCAGACAGGATGGGACTTACACAGATGACAACAAGGAAATGAGTGAAATATTGAAATCCCAGTACGACTCTGTGTTTAGTGAACCACTAATCGGTCTGAGGATCGACGACCCAAATGATTTCTTCATGAATGAGCCTCAAAACTCCATAAATGTATGCCAGATTTCCGACATTACCCTAACTCCGATAGATTTCGAAAAAGCCATTGACAACATGCCTATGCACTCAGCCCCGGGCCCAGACTCGTGGAACTCTGTTTTCATTAAGAACTGCAAGAAACCCGTCTCGCGTGCCCTAAGTACACTATGGAAGAGGAGCTTGGACATGGGTGAAATTCCACAGTCACTTAAAACAACGGATATAGCCCCACTCCATAAAGGTGGCAGCAAAGCATTAGCTAAGAACTATAGACCAATAGCTCTAACGTCCCACATCATAAAAATCTTTGAAAGAATGCTAAGAAGCAGGGTTGCAAATCACCTGGATTCCCAAAATCTGCACAATCCAGGGCAACATGGGTTCAGGGCAGGTCGCTCCTGCCTCTCACAACTACTGGATCACTATGACATGGCCTTGGATGCACTGGAAGAAAATCAGAATGCAGATGTAATATACACAGACTTTGCAAAAGCATTTGACAAATGCGATCATGGCGTAATAGCCCATAAAATACGTGCTAAAGGAATAACTGGGAAAGTGGGGAGATGGATCTTCAACTTCCTAACAAATCGAACACAAAGAGTAGTGGTCAACAGAGTTAAATCGGAGGCTGCCATAGTGAAGAGCTCTGTTCCACAAGGCACAGTACTCGCCCCCATCTTATTCCTTATCCTCATATCAGACATAAACAGAGATATACACCACAGCACCGTATCATCCTTTGCGGATGATACTAGGATCTGCATGAGGCTGTCATCTGCTGAGGACGCGGTTAACCTCCAAGAAGATATAAACAAAGTTTTCCAGTGGGCAACGGTAAACAATATGATGTTCAATGAGGACAAATTCCAACTACTCCGTTATGGAAAACTGGAGGAGATAATAACTAGAACAGAGTATACTACTGACTCCGGCCATACAATAGAGCGGAAAAATAATGTAAGGGACCTGGGAGTAGTAATGTCTGAGGATCTCACTTTCAAGGATCACAACAGTGCCACGATCGCACGTGCAAGGAAAATGATAGGATGGATAATGAGAACTTTCAAAACGAGAGATGCCAAGCCCATGATGATCCTTTTCAAATCACTTGTTCTCTCTAGGCTGGAATATGCTGTACATTAACATCTCCATTCAAAGCAGGTGAAATCGCAGATCTAGAGAGTGTACAGAGATCCTTTACTGCACGTATAAGTTCTGTCAAGCACCTTAACTACTGGGAACGCTTGGAAGCACTTGACTTGTACTCGTTGGAACGCAGGAGGGAGAGATATATCATAATCTACACTTGGAAAATCTTGGAAGGAATGGTCCCAAATCTGCACACAGAAATCACTCCCTACGAAAGTAAAAGACTGGGCAGGCAATGCAAAATGCCCCCAATAAAAAGTAGGGGCGCCATTGGTACACTAAGGGAAAACACCATAAGTGTCCGGGGCCCAAAACTGTTCAACAGCATCCCATCAAGTATTAGGGAAATTGCCAATAAACCCCTGGCTGCCTTCAAGAGAGAGCTGGACAGATACCTAAAGTCAGTGCCGGATCAGCCGGGCTGTGGCTCGTACGTTGGACTGCGTGCGGCCAGCAGTAACAGTCTAGTTGATCAGGCCCTGATCCATCGGGAGGCCTGGTCATGGACCGGGCCGCGGGGGCGTTGATCCCCGGAATAACCTCCAGGTAACCTCTCTCTCTCTTTCTCTCTCTCTCTCTATCCAAACTATCAGTTTATAGTGTTTTCAAACACAGTATCCACAGCAATACAGGTCCTTCGGGTAGTCATAAACAGTGACCAAAAGTATACTAAACGATGTATAGCAGCGTGAAAGTAATGGAAGTTGAAAGTTCAAAAGATCCGACAGCGCTTGAAGATCTTACTGGAAATGAGCTTTGCAAATATCAGACGATACTAGCGGCAGTGCAGACACTGGCTTTGTTCACTGGAACCATAATGTTAGTACACAAAGTATCCAGGATGAATAGTTGTCTTTGAACTACCCAGGGAAGAGTAGACATAATAGTAGTAGTAGTAGTAGCATTCATAGCATTCTCTTCTCATAATTATTCTTAAAATATTTTCAGAACCAGTTTGTATTTATCTTCATTAAATATTTTCAAGAAGGATCGGAAGGTGAAAAGAGAGCTTTTGCTGTATTATTCTTACCTCAGTTACGTAGACGAAAATTAAAGTGACTTTAATCCTCAGTTTATAGGCTCAGTATTGGCTTCTGATTCTCTCTCTCTCCCCTTCTTTTCTATGTCGTTTAGGGAATTTCCCCAGAGACTTCATAGTTGAAATACAAATCCAGTATTCACAGCTATAAAGCAGTGAGAGCGTCAGCTCTACCAAGTCTCCCCGGGGACCATTGACAAGGCAGATCACTTCCCTTGGACCTCCTGACTGCTCCCAGCAGTGCCTCAGTGGAGCAGTCTGCACACACAGCGCTCCACATCTGAGAGCTGTCTCTGAAAGGATGAGACATAACCCTGCAAGCCGATCTGGGCGTTTCCCAGGTACAGTGAATAATATTTACACAATTTGATCCGTTATTCATATAGTAAATTGTGACATATTTGGAGGTACTAGAATTTCCCTCTTCAACTCCCGATAGAGGAGTTTCTCGTATGCTTCAGTTAATCAGCACTTTATATAATAGGGAAAATACATTGGGGAAAATAATATACAACAACATGAGGGAATACAATTACCACACTAATAATGAAAATATGAGAAATACACAATTACTGGTTAAGTACCGCTTATGCAGGGGTTACTGCAAGGGGAACAATATAATGCTATAGAAGGTTATTATTATGATCTTTATACAAATAAAAGAAACAGAAATACAAACTATCCTGGCAAGAAGTTCACTTATATTTAGTGAATCCTCTACAGTTCACTTTTAATCCTTATGTGCATTGGTTCACCCATGGCCAAGACTCAGTCCCTTCAATTTGTACAGCTAGCCCCTCCAAATGGATGGCGCAGTTGTTAGCCTAATTTGACTGTTCACTAAACTTTGGTCAGACACGCGCCTTCTTGGTGGCCCTCATTTCTGCGATCACAGAGAGGGCCTTTGCAAAGGCGCTCCCTGTGATTGTATCTGCTTGGACCTCCTTCTCTTTTCTGCAATATTACAAGCTCCTGATGTGTTGATTACAACAAGAAAGGCCTCGAGCTATCATTTAACTTGACTCCGTGGTTGTTTTGCATAAAAATGTATGTAAGATGTTAATTAGATTCCTATGAGGAGAGTGCTTGTAACTACTATACTAAGACAGGACCCGTAACAATGTATTCAAATTGAATAGATTTATAGATGACCGATGACTGATTTAGAATGATTGAGTTTGATATCGTGAGACTAACAAACTGCAGTGAGTACTGTGCATCGACCCAGCTGCCTCATAATTTCAAGTCCAGGACTGTCCCGACTTCATCACAGGCTGCAAAATTGATATCGAAAAGCACTGATTTTGTAATAGATGCTGAAGAGTGGAATAAACTGCTAAAATTTGTCACCGCAGTAAATGTTGAAGTCAGCTTTAAAAATAGGCTGAGTGATAACACGAGTGGGAATAAAATAGAATGGTATACTACTGGTGGAACTACCGAAAAGACATAGGTGCAGAGAAAGCTCTATATAAAGCTTAATCAAAGCTTTACTCATAACGAAACATTGGTCCAGAAAAAGCCTCTTCTGTACTATACATAACCCGCACCTAGGAGAGAGGAGCTTTCGACGACGTGTGACTTTGTAAATGGTCTAAGTCGGGCCGAAACGTCGTCGTAAGCTTCTGTCTCCTATGTGCGGGTTATTTGTGTATTGTTCCAGTCACAGTATTGTGCCTTTTTGTTCTTCATGTTCTCCACCTGTGTTTACTCCAGCGTGAGGTAGTGTAGGCAAGCAAGGTCAGTAAATAAAGGCAAGAGGGTGGACAGACTGTGTAAAAATACCTACAATGAAAAAGCAGAGGCTCTGTGAGATCACTAACAGACAGCTCAATAAGTGTAAGGGAACCAAGACTTAAACATCTTCCCTTCATGAGCAAGCAAAATTGCCAAGAAACGCCTTGTTGTCTTTAAGAGGGAACATGAAAAGTAGCAAAACTTCTTGATCAACCTTGCTGTGGTGCATACGTTAATCTACGTGAAGCCAACACCAACAGCTTCGTCGATCATTCCAACAACAAGGAGTCCTGGGCTGGGACGGGGGCAGTGATCCCCGAAACCGACCACAGGTAACTTACTGGTACAAGCCTGCTTCCTGATGATTTATATCTACATTTTCCGGCATCATCATCACCCTCCTTGACCTGTTAAGTCCCGACATGAATAATGTGATCGTTAACACCCAGAGGAGCGTAGTTACATTGTGTAATCTTAAGCACTTTGCTCATTGTCGTTCGCTCAGTATGCTGAATAAAACGAGCCGCGCTAAGCCCTTTGAACCCCTTGCAGTGAGCTTCTTTTAACACATATGCGGATATTATATGCATGAATATCAGTTGTATTTAGTGCTTTCTTAGTAATAATCAGGTCATAGAAAATGAGGGAAAGGGACTGGGGATTCGTACAAGTAATAAGAACGTTTCACTATAGTGTGTAAAGCGTTGGCTTAAGTCAGCCAAAAGCGAGGGTCGGGAGGCGGGAGTACCCAGCTGCGTGAATCACTGTGTGTTGCCAGTTAGAGCTTACTGACGTTTGTTTTCCGGCTGCGAGAGTGACTCATTCAACACCTTACATGCTGTGTGTGTGGGACAGAGAGAGAGAGAGAGAGAGAGAGAGGAAAGAGGAGGGAGGGATCCTTCTTTATCATTCGTCAGTCAATATGTATATTTTGTTTGTGCCGAATCTGATTTAAATAATTTAAAAAATTAATTAAAGATTGTTACGCAAGTTGCTCGGCACATCTCACTCACCTCTCACAATTTCCCCATACTCCTCTTTTCTCACGGTCTCCACCCCTCAAGGAAGGTTCCTTGATGTTGGTGAGGGGCTCTTAATTTAGGGAACTGGATCTCTGCTCCAGTTCCCCGAATTAAGCCTGAATGCCTTCCACATCCCCACCCAGGCACTGTATAATCCTCCGGGTTTAGCGCTTCCCCCTTGATTATAATAATCACGGTCTCCACCACCCACCCCTCGCTATTTCCCCCACCCACTTTGCAGTAGACTTTGACAAGTGCGACCTAGAAGTGGTTGTGCACAAAATACGCTCAATAGGAATAACTGGAAAGGCAGGCAGATTGATATTTAACTTCCTAACTAATAGAACTCAAAGATTAATCATCGACAGAGTAATTCTGAGGTTCCTAGAGTGAATAGTGTTAAAGTGATTAAGTTTATTACGGTCAAACTGGTAAAAGTCTTGAACTAAGATTAAAACAACATAAATATAGCATTAGAGCTGGGCAAGATTCTAATGCTCTGTTTATTCATGTGAGAGATTTTAACCATCCAATTGATCTTCAAAATGTTGAGAAAGTTGTATCAAGCAAGTCCATGGTCGACAGGAATATAACAAAATCATGTTTCATAAAAAGTAGTTACTAAAATAATATGAATATTGCTTTTATTTTATACAGATTGGATTAATTTATAATTAATCAAATTTTGGGAGAATTTAAGATACATTAGACAAGTAAAAAATCTTAATGCTTGGGTAGAGTATCAGTTGTGTTTTACGGAGTCGGGTGTTGTGACGCGACTGTGAGGTGTAGTCTTGCCCTTATATGACTTCTTGTTGATGTTTTGTTTTTATAGTTCCTTGATAATGTGAGAAGTCACGAGAGCGCTTGGAGCTTCACTATTTTTCACAATGGTTGTTCTGCACACACACACACACACACACACACACACACACACACACACACACACACACACACACACACACACACACACACACACACACACACACACATATATATATATATATATATATATATATATATATATATATATATATATATATATATATATATATGAGTATGTGTGTGTGTGTGTGTGTATGTTGTACCGAATAGGTAAAACTATATATATATATATACTTGATTGTAAGCGATGTAAATAGTTTTCAAGACATCCTTGAATGCTCCTTCCCTGACGCACTCTACGCTGGACTCATTATAACAAGCAAATACAAATGGCAAAACTAGTGGTTACCTGGAGGTTATTCCGGGGATCAACGCCCCCGCGGCCCGGTCCACGACCAGGCCTCCCGATGGATCAGGGCCTGATCAACTAGGCTGTTACTGCTGGCCGCACGCAGTCCGACGTACGAGCCACAGCCCGGCTGATCCGGCACTGACTTTAGGTATCTGTCCAGCTCTCTCTTGAAGGCAGCCAGGGGTTTATTGGCAATTCCCCTAATGCTTGATGGGAGGCTGTTGAACAGTTTTGGGCCCCGGACACTTATGGTGTTTTCTCTTAGTGTACCAATGGCGCCCCTACTTTTTATTGGCGGCATTTTGCATCGCCTGCCCAGTCTTTTACTTTCGTAGGGAGTGATTTCTGTGTGCAGATTTGGGACCATTCCTTCCAAGATTTTCCAAGTGTAGATTATGATATATCTCTCCCTCCTGCGTTCCAACGAGTACAAGTCAAGTGCTTTCAAGCGTTCCCAGTAGTTAAGGTGCTTGACAGAACTTATACGTGCAGTAAAGGATCTCTGTACACTCTCTAGATCTGCGATTTCACCTGCTTTGTATGGAGAGGTTGTTGTGGTATTGCTGCTACTACTACTACTACTATTACTACTACTACTACTACTACTACTACTACTACTACTACTACTACTACTAATAATAATAATAATAATAATAAAATTATAATTTTAACCACAGTACAGTATACAACATGGTGTTTTAGCGCACTAATAGTCTGGTCCGGAAATTAGTGTACTGATGCAGTAGCAATACGTACTTGCTTGACGTTGAAGAACAGGACGTGCGGTTTGTGACGTTCAGGATGTGTGATAAGGTAATAAGTAGCTGACGTCAGCTCTTCTGGTTATCAGTTTTTTAAGTTCTTTGGGGATTTCTAGTTATCATTGTGTTAAAGATCTATTTCTCAGAAGTTTTTGTTATCATGGTATTAAGTTCTCATTTTTTAAAACTTCAGTTACCATTGTGTTAAACTATCTTTTGAGCTCTATCATTGTTTCTCACCGTATTAAGCTATCTTTTAGAAGTTTTGGTTATCGTAAATCCGAGGCGAAGCCAACACCATCAAGGGGTCAGAAACAATGGTTATAAGTCGCTTGTCTGTGCCTGTCACCTGGCTTCATTTCTTGAATTTCAACAAGTGTCAGAAGATTGTCTTACAACTGGGAATGTGGGGAGATGGATCTTCAACTTCCTAACAAATCGAACACAAAGAGTAGTGGTCAACAAAGTTGAATCGGAGGCTGCCATAGTGAAGAGCTCTGTTCCACAAGGCACAGTACTCGCCCCCATCTTATTCCTCATCCTCATATCAGACATAGACAAATATACACCACAGCTCCGTATCATCCTTTGAAGATGATACTAGAATCTGCATGAGGCTGTCATCTGCTGAGGACGAGGTTAACCTCCAAGAAGATATAAACAAAGTTTTCCAGTGGGCAACGGAAAACAATATGATGTTCAATGAGGACAAATTCCAACTACTCCGTTATGAAAAAATGGAGGAGATAAAAACTAGAACAGAGTATACTACAAACTCTAGCCATACAATAGAGCGGAAAAATAATGTAAGGGACCTGGGAGTAGTAATGTCTGAGGATCTCACTTTCAAGGATCACAACAGTGCCACGATCACAAGTGCAAAGAAAATGATAGGATGGATAATGAGAACGTTCAAAACGAGAGATGCCAAGCCCATGATGATCCTTTTCAAATCACTTATTCTCTCTAGGCTGGAATACTGCTGTACATTAACATCTCCATTCAAAGCAGGTGAAATCGCAGATCTAGAGAGTGTACAGAGATCCTTTACTGCACGTATAAGTTCTGTCAAGCACCTTAACTACTGGGAACGCTTGGAAGCACTTGACTTGTACTCGTTGGAACGCAGGAGAGAGAGATATATCATAATCTACACTTGGAAAATCCTAGAAGGAATGATCCCGAATCTGCACACAGAAATCACTTCTTACAAGTCAGTGCCGGATCAGCCGGGCTGTGACTCGTACTTTGGACTGCGTGCGGCCAGCAGTAACAGCCTGGTTGATCAGGCCCTGATCCACCGGGAGGCCTGGTCATGGACCGGGCCGCGGGGGCGTTGATCACCGGAATAACCTCTAGGTAACTACCTTGCATGGACTGATTGCATATAATTTGAGGGCGTTAGGCAAAATGGAGAAAGTAAGCAAATGGATTTTCAATTTTATGATAAATGGAACAGAAAGAGTAGCAGTTGACAGAGTAAAATCCAGCATTAGCAAAGTCAAAAGCTCTGTACCGCAAGGCACAGTCCTAGCACTTTTACTGTTTCTTATCCATGTAGAGCGCATAGGTAAAAACATTCGCCACAGTTACGTATCATTTTTTTCAGGTGATACCTAAAAAAAAATGAAAATCACTTCGGTAGAGGACGCGACAAAATGCAGGAAGATATAAACTTAATCTTCCAGTGGGCAGTGGAGAATAACGTGATATTCAGTAGTGACAACTTCCAACTGCTTAGCAAAAAAACAAAACAATGAAACTTCAGAGAAACAGTATACTAAATACAAGATAATCACCAAACAGAACGAAAGGAACATGAGAAAAATCTGGGTGTGATGTCAGCTGGCCTTTCTTTCCAAGAAGACAATAAAGCAAATGTCGCTACTGCCAGAAAAATGACGGGCTGGATAATGAGAGCTTTCAAAACAAAGGAAATAGTGCCAGTGGTGACACTTTTTCAAATCACTTGTGTTCTCTTTCTCAGAGAGCACAAGCGATTTGAAAAAGTGTCATCACTGTTGATGGTTCCTTTCAGGGCAGGAGACATCAGAACTGTAACAGATACAAATATCATTTACGGCCTCTACAGAGTCAGTGTTCTAAATATGTACTCACCGGAGTGGAGGCGAGAAAGACAAATGATAATATATATACGTGGAAGGTGCTTTGAGGACCTTACATTTGAAGAGTTTCGTGAGTTTCACTACTCTCGGAGCCCGACCATGGGCCAGGCTCGTCTGGTGTTTGCCTGGTCAACCAGGCTGTTGCTGCTGGAGGCCCGCTGCCCCACTTATCCATCACAGCCTGGTTGATCTGGCACCTGGTGAAGATACTTGTCCAGTTTCCTCTTGAAGACTTCTACATTTATTCCAGCCGTGTTTCTGATATCTTCTGGTAAGATGTTGAATAGTCTGGGGCCCCGAATGATGATATAGTGTTCCCTTATTGTCCCCACCGCACCCCTGCTCCTCACTGGGTTTATTTTGCACTCCCTCCAGTATCTCTCACTCCAGTATGATGTTATGGCAGTGTGCAGATTTGGGACCAGGCCCTCGAATGCTTTCCAGGTGAATATTTTCATGTATCTTTCTCTCTCTCTTTCCCTCCAGTGAGTACATGTTCAAGACTTGAAGGCGTTCACAGTAATTTAGGTGCTTTACTGGCTCAATGTGAGCCGTAAACGATCTCTGTATTTGTTCCAGCTCTGATATTTCTCCTGCTTTGAACGGGCCAGTCAGCACTGAGCAATATTCTAAATGAAGGAGCACTAGTGATTTGAAGAATGTCACCATTGGCATCATTTCCCTTGTTTTGAAAGTTCTCAATACCCACCCGTCATCTTCCTGGCTGTTGTGATCTTTGTCTTGTTATGGTCTTTAAAGGAAAGGTCAGCTGACATAATTATTCCCAAGTCTTTTTACTTGTTTCTCTCGTTCAATATGGTGACCCTCTTGAGTTTTATATACAGTGTTCCTTGTGAGTTCTTCATTCTTTCCATACCTAAGCAGTTAGAGCTTATCACCATTGAACATAATGTTGTTCTCCACTGCCCACTGGAAAACCCTGCTTATGTCTTCTTGTAATTTTTCAGTGTCCTCTACCAAAGTGACTTTCATGTTTATTTTAGTTTCATCTGCAAATAATGATACAGAAGTGTGCCGGATGTTTTTATCTATGTCTGCTATGAGGATAAGACACAGCAGAGGTGCTAGGACAGTGCCCCAAGGCCCTGTAGAGGTGCTAGGACAGTGCCCCAAGGCCCTGTAGAGGTGCTAGGACAGTGCCTTGGGGCACTGTCCTAGCACTTCTACAAGGCAAGATCCAGCAGACGCTAGATCTTGCCCTATTTACTACTACCTCTTTTTGTTTTCTTTGTATTAGGAACCCGAAAATCCATCTGCTTACCTTCCCCATAATACCCATGGCCCTCATTATGTGCGCTATCATTCTATGATCGCATTTGTCAAACGTCTTTGCAAAATCTGTGTAAATTACATCTGCGTTTTGGTCATCTTCCAACGCCTACGTAATTTTGTCATAATGGTTCAGCAGCTGTGACAGGCATGATCGTCCTGCTCTAAAACCATGCTGGTTCGGGTTATGCCGGTTGTGTTGGTCTATGAAATTTATAATCTGCCGTCTCATCACTCTTTCGATGATTTTTATGATGTGAGAAGTTAGGGCTACTAGTCTGTAATTTTTAGCTAGTGCTTTACTTCCTCCCCTGTGCAAAGTAGCTATGTCTGCACTCTATAAGGTCTCCAGTATTTCACCTAGATCTAGACTCTTTCTCCAAAGTATTCTGAGGGCTCGTGCTAGTGGTGCTTTGCACTTCTTTATAAACAGAGAATTCCATGAATCTGGTCCAGGTGCTGAGTGGACATGTTATCCATTTCTTTTTCGAAATCTATGGAATTTGTATTAATGTCAGTTAGCTGGTCTGCGCGGCCTTCTGCTGGAGTGAAAAATGTTTCTGCATTTTCTACCTTGCTGTCATTTAGTGGGTTGCTGGACACCGACTCATACTGTTCTTTTAGAAGTTCACTCATTTCCTGTAAAATAAATCCAGAGAAAAACAGACGTCGTGGGCACTGTAAGAGAATATAGCATCAACATCCGTAAGCCCAGACTGCATAACATTCTACTACAAGCTATCAGAAATATTGTCTAAATGAATATAGAATTATTTAAAGGGAAATTGGGCACGTATCTCCGCTAAATGCCAGATCAACCAGCAGTAACAGTCTGGTTCATCAGGTAAACACCAACTGGCTTATGGGTGGGACCATCATTCATAAGGCCAGGTTTAGGACCGGGGCATAGGGCCGGTGACCTCCATTTCCCAGGGGGAATCCACTCACCTTAACCTACTATTAATTTATCCCTGTTAAAGCCTTATTTTGATTATGCAGCACACCTCTGGTCTCCATATGAGAGAATTAATATCGATGTACTGGAAAACGAAGATGAAAGGGAGAGTTGATCCCTTTGACCAGGAATCTTTCTTACGAAGATTAATTGCATTGCAAACAAAGGCAGACTGAATACTGTATTAAGGTAACGTTTGCTATAGTGAGAATATGGTTAATTTAATAGCTTCTGCCTCCCAGACCCATCATATGGAAGGCAGTCAAATGATTACAGAGGCACACAATAGTTCCAGGAACTGGGCCCCACCCAAGAAAAGCCTGAGATTAAATAGGGAGAATGAAGAATGTAAGAGGTGCTATTGACCTTAGAAAGTTCATAGTTTTAAAGGTTAAGTCGTGGAGCTTGCTGAGCAAGAGCGTTCCGGCTAGTCCGCTGTATGAGCGAAACGTAGCCAATAAAAGGTAGTATTATACTGCATTTGTGTTTATTTTCCCCATAATGTTGGTATTTTATACCTTTTATCTCTTCAGAACTTAACCTTCATAGTTATTCATATTATTGCACTCGTGAGGGGGGAGGGGGTAGAGAACTAAAACCGTTGGGGTTCAGTCTCCTACGGTTGTCACTCAGCTTGAATGCTCTCACGTTTCCCATGTACTCATGTAGAGTACATGGGGAAACGTTTCGAATATTTCATTGAAGCAGAGATGGAGTTACTATTACATGAGAAGTTCCGTCTCCAAGAATAACCTTCCCATATACAGGAGAAAGTTATTTTAAAAAAAATCTCCATTACAGAGCGAAGGCAACAGAAATTATATACAGGAAACAGAGGATAAAAAATATGGCAGAGAAATTAGGATAATATTCCATATTATATCCAAGAATATACAAAAATATATAACAATGTAGGTCCCAGGACCGAAACGTTTTCTAATAAATATGTTATAGTGTTTGCTTACGTGTCTTTCTAAACCAACTTGTCGGTATTTATTACCAAGGTTTATACCAGAATTATACAATGCCTAGGGATACATATTTTCACTTGGTTCGTGAGAGTCAGCCTGTACGTCGTCAAACAAACTTTGTTTCACTTAGAAGAACATCATCTAGTAGACGCAGTGTGAACCAAGATAAGTTTGGCAAGATTAATTCTATGGAGAGGCCATACAACACCCGTACGCACGCACGCGCACACACACACACACACACACACACACACACACACACACACACACACACACACACACACATACACACACACACACACACACACACACACACACACAGGATCCATACATAGCTTTAAGCAGAGGTATGATAAAGCTCACGGTTCAGGGAGAGTGATCTGGTAGCGACCAGCGAAGAGGCGGGGACAGGAGGTTGGACTCGACCCTTGCAACCTCAACTAGGTGAGTACACACACACACACACACACACACACACACACACAAACACACACACACACACACACACACACACACACACACACACACACACAGGATCCATACATAGCTTTAAGCAGAGGTATGATAAAGCTCACGGTTCAGGGAGAGTGACCTAGTAGCGACCAGTGAAGAGGCGGGGCCAGGAGCTTGGACCCGACCCCTGCAACCTCAACTAGGTGAGTACACACACACACACACACACAGGAGCTAGGACTCGACCCCTGCAACCTCAGCTAGGTGAATACACATATACACACGCGCGCGCGCGCTCATATACATGCACTAGCAAGGGTTCGGTGAAGGGTAAGCGGAAGGGAGCACCAAGGTCTGATAGGGTCAGAAGAAAAGGGACACCGAGGTCAGGAGGGTCAGAAATAAGAGGACACAGAGGTTAGAGGTGTTAGAAGGAAGTACAGCAGGTTAGGACAGAGGCGAGGGATAAGCATCACACACGATCTCTCTGTTCTGGCAAATGTTAATTAGACAACTTGTGGAAGTTGAGAGAAGCTGATACCTCCTCTCCAAACTTATGGTAACTTAATACTTGTGTATTTATTCCCTTTACAACTTGAGAACAGAATAAATTAATTAATTCATTAATAGAGAAAGGTACACAATTCCGCATATTTTTTTTCATTTGTTTACAGTTAGGCTACAGAATATCAACATATCAAGTCCCAAGTCTTAAGCAACACACAGCATTGTATTTATTAACTAACTAATATTATCCTCCTCGGGAACGTTTTGCTCTGTTGAACTTTATTAAATTGTATACAGAGCGAAACATTATAACAATAAAACACGTTTTTTTAATAAGTCTTATCAAAATAATTGTCGGCAACACAGCATTTATATCTGGAACGTTTATCACTCTTCAGATGTTCCTTGTGACCCGGCACAGGCAGCCTTGCTTCCCCGTGAGCTGCCCAAGTTAACGGTGAACTTAGGTAAATAAACAGTTCTTGCTTCCTGCTCGTGCACCAGACAACTTCACGTATATTTACACCAAGGCTTTTCTCCACTTATTTCATAATTTTTTGACAGTTTTTTTTCCGTTGGATGCCTTGTCCGTAAATCTTTAGGGGGCCTGGCGAGAGAAAGAATCGTGAATTTAGAGAGTAAAAGGGTAACAGTGTTGAAAATAAGCGTAATATTTATAAATATTTACCTAGGCCAGAAGAGGCTCGTACCCACGACCTTTGGAACAAAGTTATTTATTTTTTTTTTTTTTTTTTTTTATTATCACACCGGCCGATTCCCACCAAGGCAAGGTGGCCCAAAAAAGAAAAACTTTCACCATCATTCACTCCATCACTGTCTTGCCAGAAGGGTGCTTTACACTACAGTTTTTAAACTGCAACATTAACACCCCTCCTTCAGAGTGCAGGCACTGTACTTCCCATCTCCAGGACTCAAGTCCGGCCTGCCGGTTTCCCTGAATCCCTTCATAAATGTTACTTTGCTCACACTCCAACAGCACGTCAAGTATTAAAATACCATTTGTCTCCATTCACTCCTATCAAACACGCTCACGCATGCCTGCTGGAAGTCCAAGCCCCTCGCACACAAAACCTCCTTTACCCCCTCCCTCCAACCCTTCCTAGGCCGACCCCTACCCCGCCTTCCTTCCACTACAGACTGATACACTCTTGAAGTCATTCTGTTTCGCTCCATTCTCTCTACATGTCCGAACCACCTCAACAACCCTTCCTCAGCCCTCTGGACAACAGTTTTGGTAATCCCGCACCTCCTCCTAACTTCCAAACTACGAATTCTCTGCATTATATTCACACCACACATTGCCCTCAGACATGACATCTCCACTGCCTCCAGCCTTCTCCTCGCTGCAACATTCATCACCCACGCTTCACACCCATATAAGAGCGTTGGTAAAACTATACTCTCATACATTCCCCTCTTTGCCTCCAAGGACAAAGTTCTTTGTCTCCACAGACTCCTAAGTGCACCACTCACTCTTTTTCCCTCATCAATTCTATGATTCACCTCATCTTTCATAGACCCATCCGCTGACACGTCCACTCCCAAATATCTGAATACGTTCACCTCCTCCATACTCTCTCCCTCCAATCTGATATTCAATCTTTCATCACCTAATCTTTTTGTTATCCTCATAACCTTACTCTTTCCTGTATTCACCTTTAATTTTCTTCTTTTGCACACCCTACCAAATTCATCCACCAATCTCTGCAACTTCTCTTCAGAATCTCCCAAGAGCACAGTGTCATCAGCAAAGAGCAGCTGTGACAACTCCCACTTTGTGTGTGATTCTTTATCTTTTAACTCCACGCCTCTTGCCAAGACCCTCGCATTTACTTCTCTTACAACCCCATCTATAAATATATTAAACAACCACGGTGACATCACACATCCTTGTCTAAGGCCTACTTTTACTGGGAAAAAATTTCCCTCTTTCCTACATACTCTAACTTGAGCCTCACTATCCTCGTAAAAACTCTTCACTGCTTTCAGTAACCTACCTCCTACACCATACACTTGCAACATCTGCCACATTGCCCCCCTATCCACCCTGTCATACGCCTTTTCCAAATCCATAAATGCCACAAGGACCTCTTTAGCCTTATCTAAATACTGTTCACTTATATGTTTCACTGTAAACACCTGGTCCACACACCCCCTACCTTTCCTAAAGCCTCCTTGTTCATCTGCTATCCTATTCTCCGTCTTACTCTTAATTCTTTCAATTATAACTCTACCATACACTTTACCAGGTACACTCAACAGACTTATCCCCCTATAATTTTTGCACTCTCTTTTATCCCCTTTGCCTTTATACAAAGGAACTATGCATGCTCTCTGCCAATCCCTAGGTACCTTACCCTCTTCCATACATTTATTAAATAATTGCACCAACCACTCCAAAACTATATCCCCACCTGCTTTTAACATTTCTATCTTTATCCCATCAATCCCGGCTGCCTTACCCCCTTTCATTTTACCTACTGCCTCACGAACTTCCCCCACACTCACAACTGGCTCTTCCTCACTCCTACAAGATGTTATTCCTCCTTGCCCTATACACGAAATCACAGCTTCCCTATCTTCATCAACATTTAACAATTTCTCAAAATATTCCTTCCATCTTCCCAATACCTCTAACTCTCCATTTAATAACTCTCCTCTCCTATTTTTAACTGACAAATCCATTTTTTCTCTAGGCTTTCTTAACTTGTTAATCTCACTCCAAAACTTTTTCTTATTTTCAACAAAATTTGTTGATAACATCTCACCCACTCTCTCATTTGCTCTCTTTTTACATTGCTTCACCACTCTCTTAACTTCTCTCTTTTTCTCCATATACTCTTCCCTCCTTGCATCACTTCTACTTTGTAAAAACTTCTCATATGCTAACTTTTTCTCCCTTACTACTCTCTTTACATCATCATTCCACCAATCGCTCCTCTTCCCTCCTGCACCCACTTTCCTGTAACCACAAACTTCTGCTGAACACTCTAACACTACATTTTTAAACCTACCCCATACCTCTTCGACCCCATTGCCTATGCTCTCATTAGCCCATCTATCCTCCAATAGCTGTTTATATCTTACCCTAACTGCCTCCTCTTTTAGTTTATAAACCTTCACCTCTCTCTTCCCTGATGCTTCTATTCTCCTTGTATCCCAAAGTATGCAGTATTATCCAAACCAAGCCAGATCAGACATAACTCTGACGCCCAGTAGCCTAATTGTCTCATCCAGAGCCGCTGGCAGTCCTCGGCTGATGATCAGTTTTTCCTCTCCTTTCCTGAATGCACTGACCAACGAGACATTTTAGAATGCTTATAATTCGCAGAACAAGCTAAATATTTGCAAATTCAAACACAACCTAAACCAGCATGAATTTAGAGCTGTAAGATCATACTTGTCACACCTGAACCACTATGACAAAATTACTGAAGGATTTTGAGAAAACCAAACGCAGATGTGGTATACAGGAAATTTGAAAAAACATTTGATCAATGTGATCAAAGTTAAATGGATATTTAACTTTCTGACAGAAAGAACACAAAGAGTAGTAGAAAAATCCTGCATTAGCAGAGTAAAAAGTTGAGTACCCCGTGGCACGTTCCTGGGGCCTCTACTGTTTATCCTCAGAGCGGACGTAGATAAAAACACTTGCAACAGTTATGTCATCATATGCGGATGATACCAGTATAAGCATGAAAATCACCTTGGAACAAGACATGAAAAAATTGCAAAAAGATATAAGCAAAGCTTTCCAGGGACCAGTGAAAATTAAATAAAATGACTTACAGTGGTGATAAGTACCAGTTGCTGAGACATGGAAACAATGACTAACTCAAAAGGCACTGCATAACAAACCCTAGAGGATCATCAAACAGTGAGAAGAGAACACCTAAAAAACCCGGGGAGGCTGGATGTGATTATGTCAGCTAATTTTTCTTTCAAATAACACAATAAAACAAATGCTACGACAGCCAGGAAAAATGATGGAGTGGATAATGTTTTGTGCTCTCTTAGAGTATTGCTTAGTGTCGACAGTTCCATTCAGGGCAGGAAAGTTGTCGGATCTGGAACAGAGATAATTTAATTTACGGCAGTCAGACACCTAAATATCTATCTATCGGTACCTGACCAGCCGGGCTGTGGCTCGTACGTTGGATTGTGTGCAGCCAGCAGTAACAGCCTGGTTGATCAGGCTCTGATCCACCATGAGGCCTGGTCACAGACCGGGCCGCGGGGGCGTTGACCCCCGGAACTCTCTCCAGGAAAACTCCTGGTAATACCGACAAGATGAGAATTAGACACATATGCAACATCTGGGTATCTTTAACGTAGATGTTTCGCCATCCTGGAGCTTTATCAATACAAATTCTAGGACATAATTTGAAGCCAGTAGAACTATATGCAGAAGATGAGGTAATCAGTCCCTCACACCAACTCTAAGGCTGAGGGACTGATTACCTCATCTTGTATATACAGTTCTACTGTCTTCAAATTATGTCCTAGAACTTGTTTTAATAAAGCCACTGGATGGCGGAACGTCTACATGAACCATACCCAGATGTTTCACATGTGTCTAATTCTCGTAAACCAAGTCTACTAGTGGGCTATAGAAAACAGCAAGATGATAACTGAGGGAAAATTTCAGTTGCTCCGTTTTGGAAAAAAAAATTAGTAAAAACGAGAACGGAGTATAAAACTAACTCGAACCTCAAATTTTTCTTATTTTCTACCTCTATTTGTGTTGTTTATCAGAATATTTAATGTACATTTGTCTGTTTTTCACATAATACCATGTGACCACATTTCGCTGTCAAAAGCATATAATTATTGAATTTGTCAAGTGCTTTCGTGAAATCTTTATAGACCACATTTGCATTTCGGGTTTCTTTCAAAGCCTCATTAGTTTTGTCATCTTGGTTTAGTAGTTGTGATAAGCATGATCTTTCCGCTCTCATTCCATGATGAATCGAGGTGTACAGGTCGTATTTACGAAGTTTTTGATTTGACATTTCTCCACCTAACATCATACTATATCGTAAAATGTTAGTATTAATGGCTTTTAATTTTTGTTTCAAATGCTCATCTGCCTTATTTGTGCAAAGGAGGAATGTTTGCACATTTTTAAGGCCTTTGAAATTTCTCTTATATGTAAAATCTTCAAAGAATTCTGGGTGCTCCAGCTAGTGACATTTTAACCATACCCCCGGCCGGGATTGAACCCGCGACGGGCTGGAGTTTTGAGACTCTATGACCGCGGGTTCAATCCCGGCCGGGGGTATGGTTTGTTTGCAATCGTGTCATTACGATTTCTTGAGTCATAGTGACATTTTGTTCCTCTTGTATGTGCAGAACTCCATGAATCTGTTGCTGCATGTATGGGCATATTTTCTTTTGTTGATAAATTAGACACAAGTGCAACTCTTGGGTATTTTTATTGAGGAAACGTTTCGCCACACTTTGCTTCATCAGTCCATACGTAGGAGAAACTTGAAGAACAGGAGGAGAATGAGGTAATCAGTCCCTCAACCTTGAGTCGATGTGTTCAGTCCATCAATTCTATTCAAGATTGATGGACTGAACACATCGACTCAAGGTTGAGGGACTGATTACCTCATTCTCCTCCTGTTCTTCAAGTTTCTCCTACGTATGGACTGATCTCTAGATCTGCGATTTCACCTGCTTTGTATGGAGATGTTAATGTACAGCAGTGCCTAGAGAGAACAAGTGATTTGAAAAGGATCATCATGGGCTTGGCAAACTCATTATCCATCCTATCATTTTCTTTGCACGTGCGATCGTGGCCTGTTGTGATCAATGAGAAGACATACTACTCCCAGGTCCCTTACATTATTTTTCCGAGTTGGCCGGAGTCAGTAGTATACTCTGTGTTATTATCTCCTCCTCCAATTTTCCATAACGGAGTAGTTGGAATTTGTCCTCATTGTCATATTGTTTACCGTTGCCCACTGGAAAACTTTGTTTATATCTTCTTGGAGGTTAACCGCGTCCTCAGCAGATGACAGCCTCATGCAGATCCTAGTATCATCCGCAAAGGATGATACGGTGCTGTGGTGTATGTCTCTGTTTATGTCTGATATGAGGATAAGGAATAAGATGGGGGCGAGTACTGTGCCTTGTGGAACAGAGCTCTTCACTATGGCAGCCTCTGATTTAACTCTGTTGACCACTGTGAGGGAAAAGTAGGTGTAAGTGGGGTTAAGGTTGTTCGGGCAACCAGGAACCATTAGCGAGTTACGTTGCGCGCGCACCCCCCCCCCTCTGGCGGGCTGGGGCAAAACTAGTTCCTGGTGTCCGATTTGTTAAAGTTTCTACTCCTGGTAATATTGACCTTACCTGGTGTGGATTGAAGTTTGGAGAGTCACTTCACCACCACTCTTCTCCTAATCAGGTAGGGTGATCTACCAGGAGTATTACTGTTTGTTCTTTTCTAGTGTTTGCTGGTTACCAGTAATGATTTTGGCATTTATCATTCTTTTTCTTTCTTAAATGTTATATTATCATGACTATGGGTGACCAGTTTATTTTTTTCTTATTACCAGCTCTGTTCCTGGCGTGGTCTTCCAGGATAGACGCCAGATAAAGGGGCAAGACATGTGTTAATAATACTTAACATTATTCTACTACTACCGGCCCTTACCTATTCTACTTGTGCTCCATCCAAGTGGTAGGAGATTCCAGAACATCGGATTACCATCTGCCCAGGATAACCTACATAAATAACATCAGAGGAACTATCCAGGGCCATACCTACTCCTGCCCAACTCAAAGAACTGAAGGCCATTTTTTTTATTATATTTAAAATTTTAAGTAAACTTCTCAAATCATTATTCTCATTTTTCCTAAGTTATTTCGTTATTTATTTATTTTTCCATTAATTTCTTTTGTTCAGTTGGAAGGCGTTCCACTGACAACCACTACTCTTTGTGTTCGATTTGTTAGGAAGTTGAAGATCCATCTCCCCACTTTCCCAGTTATTCCTTTAGCACGTATTTTATGGGCTATTACGCCATGATCGCATTTGTCAAATGCTTTTGCAAAGTCTGTGTATATTACATCTGCATTCTGATTTTCTTCCAGTGCATCCAAGGCCATGTCATAGTAATCCAGTAGTTGTGAGAGGCAGGAGCGACCTGCCCTGAACCCATGTTGCCCTGGATTGTGCAGATTTTGGGAATCCAGGTGATTTGCAATCCTGCTTCTTAGCACTCTTTCAAAGATTTTTATGATGTGGGATGTCAGAGCTATTGGTCTATAGTTCTTAGCTAATGCACTTGTGTCTAATTTATCAACATGTCGGTTCCCTGAACCATTCATCTACAAACGTTTTCTTTTGTTCTTTAATAACATTTTCGTGGGTTTAGTGCTTATGTCAGATATATCATTGGAAGAACAAGCAGAGACACTCGTAGATATCTGCTAACCACATTCCGTATAAAAGTTATTTAGTGTGAATATCCACAGTCTGCTTTTACCTATTCTAATGAAAAAAAATACATGGTGAAAACCATATGTCGATTTTATTTACTTGTTAAAAATACAACCACTGGCGGTCTTCAAGAGGGAACTGGTCAGGTTCCTCAGATCAGTTCCTGACCAGCCAGGCTGTGTAGTTAGTACCTTGCACTACGTGTGGCCAGCAGTAACAGACTGGGTGATGTGGTCTTTGATCCTTCAGGATGCATGGTCTAGGACCAGGCAGCGGGGGTATTGACCCCCCCGGAAATGTCCTTCAGGTATCCCTGTCATATTCCATCACACTAAATTTGCCACGTGAAGTAAATAAATTTGTTCAGACTGAGCTGGAAAAATTGGCTAGGGTGATGGTGTGAATGAGAGGTGATGACTGAGAGGGAGGGAGAGCGAAGGCGAGGGGAGATAAAAAAGAAGTGAGGGGAGGGAGAGATGTGGTGGTGAATATTAAAGGGAAGGGATCCGTAGTGAATGGAAACGGGGAGAACTGAAAAAGTAGGATAGGAATGGGTGAGTAAGCGGAGTAATAAGAAATGAAGGAAGGGAGAGAGGGAGGAAATGGGTATACGACAGAGAAGGCATACCGGAGAAAAGAACGAGAGATAAAATGGATGGAAAGAAGGAAGACAGGAAAGATGAAAGGACGAAAAGAAATACCATAAAAATGGATGGAAAAATATACGATAGAAAAGAAGGAAGGACTGTAGGAAAGGAGGGTTGATAGGATCCTTTACTGCACGTATAAGTTCCATCAAACACCTTAACTACAGGGAACGCCTGGAAGCACTTGACTTGTACTCACTGGAGCGCAGGCCAGAAAGATATATCGTAATCTATACCTGGAAGATTCTGGAGGGACTGGTCCCTAATCTGCACACAGCAATCACTCCCTACGAGAGCAAAAGACTTGGCAGGCGATGCAACATACCCCCAGTGAAAAGTAGGGGCGTCACTGGTACACTAAGAGAAAACACTAAGTGTCCGGGGCCCGAGACTGTTCAACAGCCTCCCACCAGCCATAAGGGGCATTACCAATAGACCTCTTGTTGTCTTCAAGAGGGAGCTGAACACATACCTAAAGTCGGTGCCGGATCAGCTGGGCTGTGGTTCGTACGTTGGACTACATGCGGCCAGCAGTAACAGCCTCGTTGATCAGGCCCTGATCCACCGGGCCGCGGGGGCGTTGATCCCCGGAATGCCCTCCAGGTAGACTCCAGGTAGGAAGGATGATAGGAAGGATATAAGAAGGTAGGATGAAAGTATGATACAAAGGAAAGACTGAAGGAAGGAAAAACTGGGAAAAAGAGGGAAGGAAAAATAGAAAGAAAAGAAGGAAGAACAAGAATAAGGAAGGCATGTAAGAAGGAATGTGGAGAATAGAAAGGGGAGATACAATGGACGGATGGGAACAGAGCAGGGAGAATGTTTTAGAAAAATGGTAGTCCTCCAGAAGACCTCAGAAAACAATATGATGGTGTATGAGGACAAGTTTCAGCGTAAAATTTATGCATAACAAACAAAAAACACTTCCTAACATAGGAGTAAGAAAAAATAAGGGGGTGTGCTTTCCAAGTGCTTTTGTGATTTCTCACATTATCAAGGAATAGTAAAAATAATAGAAGAGAAAACTTAGATAGCTGAGATTTCATCTCACACCCAGTGTGAGTTGGTCAAGTCACAAGTCAAGTTTTTTTTTTTAATCTCACATTACGACGTACAGCTATTAGTGACTTTTCAATTTTCAACATTTCATCTGGTTCTTTCCATGTTATCTGTCACCAGATTACACATTAAGTTAGTTCAAGCTATAGAAAACACTTCCGCTAGTCAACATAAATACAGAACCAGTCTTTAAGTTCTCCATAGGGGCTTTCCAAATTGTACATTCGACTACCTCACACAGAAAAAATATGGCTTTGTACCACGAGACGTGGAGCACCCCATCCACTCTCCAGGATGGCCCTAGTACATCTGACTCTTATCTCCAGCATGCACTCTCTTATATCACACTTTGATCAGCTAATGGCATCTGCCCTCGTCAACTTTACCAAAATTTATTTTGATCAGAATAATCTGACCAGTTTCTGATAATTAATGTTTCACCTAATGGCAGTAGGGGACGAGAGTCGATATTATTTTCAAGAGAAACCATGGATGCCTTTCACAGTCGTTTGATAAAGTCTCTTATCTACCAGTGCATCCGCTAGTTAGTCTGGCTCAAGGTAAGGCTACATGGAGTTGTGAAGGCTTATACTGGATTACACTTGACTTGTAGAGACCATGACTGCATTACACTTGGGTTGTAGAGGCCATGACTGCATTATACGTGGTTGTGGAGGCCACAAGTCGATTACACGTAGTTGTGGAGGCCAGGACTGCATTAACATAACAACATAAGAAAGAAGGAACACCGCAGCAGTCCTACTGGCCCATGCGAGGCAGGTCCAAGTCTCCTACCGGCTTAAGCCAATGACCCAACCTAGTCAGGTCAGGTCACATTCACTTAAGGAAGGAGCACGGCATCAGACCTAGATGGACCCATGCTAGGCACATCCTAAATTTTTCCCGGTCATTCCCACTAGTTAGGTTAGGTTAGGTAAGGTTCGTCAGGAAACAGGACAAATGTTTCCTGACGCGGGTCTTAGTCAGATGATGACCCGCCTGTCCCACTAGTGTATTTGTCTAAATTCCTTCCGATCTTCAAGCAGTCTTCTATGTATTGGACTGAGAAAGCCATTGGTTGGCGAATAATTTCCACAATAAAGATATCCAAGTGTTGCACAAGTGTCTAATTTCGACAAGTGTCTAACCTGCAATGGAGTGTGTTGCAAGAGTCAACACCCCCGGTCCCAGACCAAGTCTCCTAAATCATTGCCTTTCGTTGACGCTACTAGGCAGTTTGATCACGTGGCCTCTGCTTATCCTATCTTCTAAGATTTTTTTTTTTTGTTCGACTGCTTTGGGTTCACCTTGTAGGTTCAGGAATTTCTTGTTTCGAACATTAAATTAGCTTCCTGAAGTTGGTAAGTTAGACACATAGGCAACATTTAGGTATCTGAAGTGCTTGATTAGATCTGAGCTACATGTTGCGGCTGCATACATGCCAGTCAGTGTGTATAAAGTCCTAAAGAATAGTTTGTTGAGGCTGCTGGAGGCAGTTGCTTTGGTTGAGCTCCAGTAGTTACTAGTATGATCTCTCCTGCAGTCTCTCTTTTATCTTGTTGTATATATCTTGGTAACATTATATCATCAACAGATGGATGTACCTAAGTACCTTAATTGTACCTGTAATTGTTTTACATGATGGTAGGATTGCTGGTGTCCATTTTTCTGTCTCATACACATGCAAGATTTCAGGTACGTCTTGCTATTTCTACTTACAATTAGGTCACACTACACATACATGTACAAGCATATATATACACACCCCTTTGGGTTTTCTTCTATTTTCTTTCTAGTTCTTGTTCTTGTTTATTTGCTCTTACCTCAAGGAGGTCTGGTCACAGACCGGGCCGCGGGGGCGTTGACCCCCGGAACTCTCTCCAGGTAAACTCCAGGTAAACTCATTCCTGGAAACCATTTAGAAACTTCCTACTCATCTATCATTCTGCCTTTATTTTCACTCGAGTAGTCCTTTTGGTTTTCTCCTGCTTTATTCATATTGAAATCAGCCTGCCTACCTACCTACCTGGACTGTGCTCCAGGGGTCAATGCCCCCTCGGCCCAGTCCTTGAAGAGGCCTCCCGGTGGATGGTTTGATTTGGAGTCTAATGTTATTTTGATAACATTTTTTAGTTACTAACGCCATACAGTAATGAGTTCAAAATACTTTGTCAAAACAAGCATGAAGAGAATCACAGCAGTTTTATATTTAATTGAAATTGTTAAATACACGACAATGCGCAAATACTTTTTACCGAACATCTGAATACTTGTACAGGTGATTGAATTTCCTTATACACGACTGGAGTTCTCTTACGTCAATTTCCGTGGATGCAATCCACAAGTCTGCTAACATGCAGATACATAGTTTTTTCCTAGGTACGTCCTACCTAGGGCAGCCGTACTTGCACAAGGCCCACCCAAACATCGTACTGAAGAGCTCGTGGTCTTCAGCTCTCGGGCAGTCCATCCTGCCCGGAACCTTTTTCCTTTGCTCCTAACGTCTCCCACGGCGCCACATACAATAACAATGTGGATGCTCGTTGTATGGTAACAGTGAGCTGTAAAGTGATGCGGTTTAGTGACATCCTGAGTCTCCTTCCCCTCTAACCTCCCATCCCTTCCAAAACTCTCTTCCACCATCCATCCCTACTGCCTCCCTGTACATCCCTCCCTCCCTCCGTCACCCCTTACCATGTTTCATTTTTACTCCAGCACTCTTCTTCACATTCCTTCATTCATTTTGCTCCACCGGTTTCCCGTTTTGCTTTCATTTCCTTCCCAGCTTCCATCTCTAATTTCTCACTTCTATCTGGTAATAATTTTCAGTGCCACCTTACTTTTAACCCCCCCCCACACGCCCCTCAAGGGAGGTGCTTACATGTGGTGAAGGACTATTGATACAAAGAATTAGGCTCCACTCCCCTGCCTTGGATCAAATCTGAATACTTGGCATTCCCCAGGCGCTGCATAACTCGCACGTGTTTAAAGCTTCCCATAAATATAGTGACAATGTATTTCCGTTACCCATTTCTCGTTTTCTCCGTCTCTGCCTCTTCCCCTTTCTTCCTTCCATGCATCTCTGTATCGTCCCTTTCCTCTCTCCATCCATACATAAAAAAAACATAAGAAAAAATGAGCAGTAGAGTAGGTCTACTGGTCCATACTAGGTTACCTGGACAGATACCTAAAGTCAGTGCCGGATCAGCCGGGCTGTGGCTCGTACGTTGGACTGCGTGCGGCCAGCAGTAACAGCCTAGTTGATCAGGCCCTGATCCATCGGGAGGCCTGGTCATGGACCGGGCCGCGGGGGCGTTGATCCCCGGAATAACCTCCAGGTAACCTGGTTACCTGGAGGTTACCTGGTTACCTGGAGGTTATTCCTGGGGTTATCAACGCCCCTGGAGGTTATTCGCGGCCCGGTCCATGACCAGGCCTCCCGATGGATCAGGGCCTGATCAACTAGGCTGTTACTGCTGGCCGCACGCAGTCCAACGTACGAGCCACAGCCCGGCTGATCTTGCTTAACCCCATTCATTCCCACATCCTTAAATAAATGTTGGCTTCAGTGTCTTTACTCGACATTGTTCCACTCGCCAATTCTCTTCTCCTTTTCCTCCCTTCCCTTTCATTCTTTCTTCCTACATAATACGTCATTACTTCCTTTTTATTTCCCTCCAGATTTCTTCCTTCCCTTCCTCAATATTCTCTTCCTTCCCAGCATCCTTCTTTCTTCCCTCTCTCTCGTCTCATTTCTCTGTGTCGATAGGTATGTTAATACAAATACAGTATATAATTGTGTAGTTTTAAAAATAGGTTAGATAAATACATGAGTGGGTGTGGGTGGGTGTGAGTTGGACCTGACTAGCTTGTGATACTAGGTCAGTTGCCGTGTTCCATCCTTAAGTGAATGTGACCTGACCTGACTAGGTTGGGTGCATTGGCTTAAGCCGGTAGGAGACTTGGACCAGCCTCGCATGGGCCAGTAGGCCTGCTACAGTGTTCTTTTTTTCTTATGTTCTTATATATAATACAGTGATTCGCTTCATTTAGAAGCGTTTTCATGCGGGTAAACACTACTGGGTTAAAAAGTTTAAATAGCAGAGAAAAAGAGTAAGTGAGGTGTAATAGCAAATGACTGGTCCATTATAAGTAATTGGTCCAATGCAGGTGACTGAACCAATGCAGGTAATCGAATCATTGCAGGTGACTGAACCTAACAAATCGCTGAAATAGATATGCGAGACTGAATAAGTTTCGCATCTCTTCAGGTGTTTTTAAAAAGGTGTGCTAATAACCTCGCTATCTGAACACTTCCTTTAGTATACTGGTGTTAGATGTGTTAAATTAAGCTTATTCTCAATATTTTTGTCTGTATTTGTCTCCTTGAGGTCAGTTCATCCTGTGTCCAGACGGTTGTGGCAGTCTCTGTATATGACACAGGTATTGTTGACGTTATGTATGCACCACATCAATGGAGTCTACCTGGAGGGTATTCCGGGGATCAACGCCCCTGCGGCCCGGTCCACGACCAGGTCTCCCGGTGGATCAGGGCCTGATCAACGAGGCTGTTACATCCTCTGTCTGTGTTTACTTCCATGATGCGTGTGCCTAAGTTCCTTGGGGTTTCTCCGACGCTTATCTTGTCTCTCGTATCGTACTTCCTTCTTCCCTGCATTACCTTTTTCTTCCTTCCCTTCCCTCCATACGTCTTTCCCTCCCTCCATATTTCCTTCTCTCTCTTTCTTTATACGTCATTCAATATTTCTTCTCTCCTTCCCTCCATACCCCCTGCACCCCGTTAAACTCTCCGTGATCCTTCTTTCTCTCCTCTCTATCTTCCATTCATCCAGCGTTCTTTGCTGCTATTTTTTTTCACCTTTATTTTTTCTTCCGGATTCCTTTATCTGTTAGAATTTTCCCTCCCATTATCTTCTCATGTTTCAGTTCTTGCCTTCCCCCTCCCTCTCTGTCTCTCTATCTCTCTCTCTCTTTCTTCCATTCAATGAATGTTGGCATCGTCTCTGGTACCTGTTAATTCGTTTTGATATACCAAAACATCAACAAGAACAATTAAATTAACATATACTAGTAAGTAAGTAAGTAATAATAATAATAATAATAATAATAATAATAATAATAATAATAATAATAATAATAATAATAATAAATGTAATGATAGGAATGTTATTGCAAATTATTAAAGTATTCTCGAGGTAGTTTGTCTTACACACACACTGCGACTCGGGGCCAGGAACTGTGAATCGACCCCTGCAACCACAAATAGGTGAGTGCACGTACACACACACACACACACACACACACACACACACACACACACACACACACACACACACACACACACACGGAGAGGTGGGGTACACCACCATGTGCTGGACACAGTACACACAACCGAGGAAGAAGTGAAGAGGCTTCTGAGTGAGCTAGATACCTCAAAGGCAATGGGGCCAGATAACATCTCTCCGTGGGTCCTGAGAGAGGGAGCAGAGGCGCTATGTGTACCCCTAACAACAATATTCAATACATCTATCGAAACAGGGAGATTGCCTGAGGCATGGAAGACAGAAAATGTGGTACCAATCTTTAAAAAAGGAGACAGACATGAAGCACTAAACTACAGACCAGTGTCACTGACATGTATAGCATGCAAAATCATGGAAAAGATTGTCAGGAGAAGAATGGTGGAACATCTAGAAAGGAATGATCTCATCACCAGCAGACAACATGGTTTCAGAGACGGGAAATCCTGTGTCACAAACCTACTGGAGTTCTATGACATGGTGACAGCAGTAAGAGAAGAGAGAGAGGGGTGGGTGGATTGCATATTCTTAGACTGCAAGAAGGCGTTTGACACAGTACCACACAAGAGATTAGTGCAAAAACTGGAGGACCAAGCAGGAATAACAGGGAAGGCACTGAAATGGATCAGGGAATACTTGTCAGGAAGACAGCAGCGAGTAATGGTACGAGGCGAGGTGTCAGAGTGGGCACCTGTGACCAGTGGGGTCCCACAGGGGTCAGTCCTAGGACCAGTGCTGTTTCTGGTATTTGTGAACGACATGACGGAAGGAATAAACTCCGAGGTGCCACTGTTTGCAGATGACGTGAAGTTGATGAGAAGAGTTCATTCGATCGAAGACCAGGCAGAAATACAAAGGGATCTGGACAGGCTGCAGACCTGGTCCAGCAACTGGCTCCTGGAGTTCAATCCCACCAAGTGCAAAGTCATGAGGATTGGGGAAGGGCAAAGAAGACCGCAGATGGAGTACAGTCTAGGGGGTCAGAGACTACAAACATCACTCAAGGAAAAAGATCTTGGGGTGAGTATAACACCAGGCACATCTCCTGAAGCGCACATCAACCAAATAACTGCTGCAGCATATGGGCGCCTGGCAAACCTCAGAACAGCATTCCGACATCTTAATAAGGAATCGTTCAGGACCCTATACACCGTGTACGTTAGGCCCATATTGGAGTATGCGGCACCAGTTTGGAACCCACACCTAGCCAAGCATGTAAAGAAACTAGAGAAAGTGCAAAGGTTTGCAACAAGACTAGTCCCAGAGCTAAGAGGTATGTCCTATGAGGAGAGGTTAAGGGAAATCAACCTGACGACACTGGAGGACAGGAGAGATAGGGGGGACATGATAACGACTTACAAAATACTGAGAAGAATTGACAAGGTGGACAAAGACAGGATGTTCCAGAGACTGGACACAGTAACAAGGGGACACAGTTGGAAGTTGAAGACACAGATGAATCAAAGGGATGTTAGGAAGTATTTCTTCAGCCACAGAGTAGTCAGGAAGTGGAATAGTTTGGGAAGCGATGTAGTGGAGTCAGGATCCATACATAGCTTTAAGCAGAGGTACGATAAAGCTCATGGTTCAGGGAGAGTGACCTAGTGGCGACCAGTGAAGAGGCGGGGCCAGGAGCTTGGACTCGACCCCTGCAACCTCAACTAGGTGAGTACAACTAGGTGAGTACACACACATTACCTGAAAGATGCTTTCGAGGGTCAACGCCCAGCAGTCCGGTCCCAGACCAGGCCTCTCAGTGGGTCAAGGCCTGAGCAAGCAGGCTATTAGGGTTGGCTGCATGACGATACTAGAATCTGCATGAAAGTATCATCCGTTGAGGACACGGTAAATCTCCAAGCAGATATAAACCAAATTTTCCAATGGGCTGCAGAAAACAATGATGTTTATTGAAGACTAATTAAAGTTACGTCGTTATGAAAAATTTAAGGAAATAAAAGCTAGAAAGGCGTATAAAACAATTACTAACTATACAACAGAACGAAAAACTAATGTGAAGAACTTGGGAGTGATTATGTCAGAGGATTTCACTTTCAAGGATCTCATCTATGTCACTATCATGTCTACGAGGAAAATGACAGGTTAGATAATGAGAACCTTCAAAACAAGGGGTGCCATACCAATGGTGATCCTCTTCAAGTCACTTGTTCTCTAGACTGGAATACTGCTGTTCACTAACAACCCTATTCAAGGCAGGCGAGACTGCAAATCTAGAGTTTGTTCAGAGAACCTTCGCTGCACACATTAGTTCAGTCAAGCGTTTTAATTTCTGTGACGTTTGAACCCCTCAAGGAAGGTTCCTTGATGTTGGTGAGGGGCTCTTGATTTAGGGAATTGGATCTGTGCTCCAGTTCCCCGAATTAAGCCTGAATGCCTTCCACATATCCCCCCCCCAGGCGCTGTATAATCCTCCGGGTTTAGCGCTTCCCCCTTGATTATAATAATAATAATGTGACGTTTGAAGTCCCTTGACTTGTACTCTCCGGAATGCAGGCAAGAAAGATACATCATAATTTACATCTGGAAAATCCTAGAGGGACTTGTCCCAGATCTGCACACAGAAATCATTCCCTACGAAAGCAAAAGACTGACAGACGTAACATACCCCCAGCGAAAAGCATGGGTAGTTTCTGGGGCCCCAAACTATTCGACAGCCTCTCAACATACATAAGGAGATTACCAATAGATCTTTGGCTGTCTTCAAGGGGGAGCTGGAGACACCGAAAGTCAGTGCCCAATCAGCCGAGTTATGGTTCGTACATTGGATTGCATGCGGCCAACAGTAATAGCATGAGTGATCAGGCCCCGATCCACCGAAAGACCTGGTCGAGAACCGGGCCGCGGGGGCGCTGACTTCTGGAACAACCACCAGATAGACTCCAGGTTGAATGTATGAGCCCACAGCCAGCTTGGTCAGGAACTGATTTGAGGAACTTGTTTAGTTCCCTCTTGAAGACCACCAGGGTTGTGTTGGTAATTTCCCTCACACAAAGTATGTGGTCAGTCTTATTGTTATTATCTTGACTATGTACTTGATTAACCAGACATTTTAATGAAATATCTTGCATGGTTTGCAAAATGTAACATAAATTGTTGATATTCATGCAGATGTAATCCTATTAACCATTACTGGGACTAGTTCGTAAGCTTTTTTGTGTATGTATTTGCTCTTGCACTGCTGTCCACGGGATGGATATGGGGCGCAAAATAAACTGTCCACTTCGGCGGCAAAAATCTAAAAATTGAAATTCTACCTCTTCACAATCTTTTGAAGAAAAAATATTATATAGTTTTGCTATTTCTTTTTACTCGACATCTGTTTTTGTCGTATAAAAAAGAATATTCTCTTCACCTCACTTAAAAAAATTTATTGTACAGTATATACGTAAGTTTATAAAACGAAAGAATGCTATTGAAATTTTGTATTGTTGCCATTGGTGGCCACCTGTGGGTCTTGTGTTTTATTCTTGATGGGGGAGGCCTGGTCACAGACCGGGCCGCGGGGGCGTTGACCCCCGGAACTCTCTCCAGGTAAACTCCTGGTAATAGATGGTTGGATGGGTCGAGGATAAATAGAGGAGGAGGAGCAGGAAGAAGCGATGACGATGAATAGGAAGAGAAGGTGGTGGAGGAAGAAGAGACAAGGAAGATGAGGAAGAGACGAGGAAGATGAGGAGGAAGAGGAAGAAACGAGGAGGAGGAGGAGGAGGAGGAGGAGGAGGATGAAGAATAGGAAGATGAGGACAACGACGACGACTTGTGGGAGAAGTAGGTAATGGGAAGAACGAGGAGGACTGGATTGGGACGGAGAGGCTTGGAGGATATATAAACCTTTGGTAAATTTCGAGAATCTACCTGGAGGTTACCTGGAGGTTATTCCGGGGATCAACGCCCCCGCGGCCCGGTCCACGACCAGGCCTCCCGATGGATCAGGGCCTGATCAACTAGGCTGTTACTGCTGGCCGCACGCAGTCCGACGTACGAGCCACAGCCCGGCTGATCCGGCACCGACTTTAGGTATCTGTCCAGCTCTCTCTTGAAGGCAGCCAGGGGTTTATTGGCAATTCCCCTAATGCTTGATGGGAGGCTGTTGAACAGTTTTGGGCCCCGGACACTTATGGTGTTTTCTCTTAGTGTACCAATGGCGCCCCTACTTTTTATTGGCGGCATTTTGCATCGCCTGCCCAGTCTTTTACTTTCGTAGGGAGTGATTTCTGTGTGCAGATTTGGGACCATTCCTTCCAAGATTTTCCAAGTGTAGATTATGATATATCTCTCCCTATCTACTCCCGGAGCTCGGCCGTGGGGGTTACTTTTATCTTCATAATCAACAAAACGTAAATGGTAACATCAGCAGAGGAGCTGCAAACATTCAGCATGCCAGAAGCTGAGCTGGAGAGTAGCACCTGCAACCGCAGGCTTTGTTGCCTTATTCTATTTATTAAATCTACATTATTTACCACATTATAACCCTTTTTTTTGTCCTCGGAGCAACCATAGCCCAAACATAAATCTTTATTTTTTTTAAATAAGTTTTACCGGAATAAAACAGTAAATAAATGCTGATTCTTGATTATTATAATTTTATAAATTGGTTACTGAAAATCACCATAAATAAACTTTGTGTGGAGTAGAGTAAGAGTGTGATGTGAGAAGTGGGTCATAGTGTGTGTGTACTCACCTATTTGTGCTTGCAGGAGTCGAGTCACAGTTCCTGGCCCCGCTTCTTCGCAGTTAGCTACTATGTTCACTCTCTCCTTGCTCCAAGAGCTTTGTCGTACCTCTTCTTAAAGCTATGTATGGATCCTGCCTCCACTGCTTTACTCTCCAGATTCTTCCAGTTTTTGACAACTTAATGACTGAAGAAATACTTCCTAACATCCTTGTGGCTCATCTGAGTTTTCAACTTTCAGATAAGATCCTTTGTTCCTGTGCCCCATCTTTGAAACATCCTGTTCCTATCCACCTTGTCAATTCCTTCAGTATTTATGTCTTTATCATGTTTCCCACCTACCTGGATACCTACCATCCAGGTATCCAGGTATCCCTCCTGGCCTCCAGTATCGTCAGGCTGATTTCCTTTAATCTCTCCTGGTAGGACATTTGTTCTTAGCTCCGGGACTAGTCTTGTTGCAAACCTTCGTACTTTTTCTAATTTCTTGACGTTCTTGACCAAATGTGGGTTCCATACTGGTGCTACATACTATAATATGGGTCTGACGTACACGGTGCACAGTGTCTTGAATGACTCCTTACTTACCTGGAGATTACCTGGAGAGAGTTTCGGGGGTCAACGCCCCCGCGGCCCGGTCTGTGACCAGGCCTCCTGGTGGATCAGCGCCTGATCAACCAGGCTGTTGCTGCTGGCTGCACGCAAACCAACGTACGAGCCACAGCCCGGCTGATCAGGAACTCTATTTTTAGGTTTGCCAGGAGCCCATATGCTGCAGCGGTTACTTGGTTGATATGCGCCTCAGATTTGTTCGGTATGATCTTTTTCCTTGAGTGAAGTTTGCAGCCTTTGACCCTGTAGCATGTACTTCGTCTGCGATCTTCTTTGTCCTTCCCCCAATCTTCATTGTGTGTGTGTGTGTGTGTGTGTGTGTGTGTGTGTGTGTGTGTGTGTGTGTGTGTGTGTGTGTGTGTGAATAAGACAAACTCCTGAGATTAATTTCCAGGAAGCACTAAATCTGTCAGTGGAGTTGCATCAGTGGGATTAAGCATCACTTCCAATACTTGGAGAAACAGGAACTCGCGGGGCAACGCAGATAACATTTACCACATTTTTATCTTACTATGCTGCATCCAGGAAGCTACTGAAGGAGATAACTGCAGAACACTTGCAAGGTTCTATAAGAATTCGCAGCACGAAGTTCAGAAGCAGTGTGATCTTCCAGACTCTTCAAGCAGACCAGGTCCTTCCAAAGACCACAAACAGTCCTGTTGGGACAACTCCATTGTGGAGAGGTAGGTAGACCCAAACATTGACACTGCTCCAAGAATGGACAAAGCTCGCCTCCTAGTGGTGAATGCGCCACATGTTGGGGATTTCCTCTTGGTTGTCCTTAATTTCTCCTTGGTCACTTGCCTCGACCTTCAGATCATTCACATTTGTGTAGCTCTTCTCCGAGCTGACGCTATTTTCACCGACCACAGGCGTATCTGTGGCAGTGTGTTGGCAGACCAATTTGTGCTCCATGGAAATTAAACCAGACATAAGATCAGCGATATCAATATCAAATAAAGCCCATCAAAATGGACGTATCAGCCAATCAGAATGGAACCATCGGACACCCAGACCAGATGGCAGCCTGAAGTTCCCAAATGGAATCAACGTTTTAATCTGGTCTTACATTAAATCGTATTAAATATTTTTAGTTTGGTCCTTTAGTATTATTTTGCTTTGTAGATGAATGGTTCAGAGAACCGACATGTTGATAAATTAGACACAAGTGCAACTCTTGGGTATCTTTATTGAGGAAACGTTTCGCCACACAGTGGCTTCATCAGTCCATACGTAGGAGAAACTTGAAGAACAGGAGGAGAATGAGGTAATCAGTCCCTCAACCTTGAGTCGATGTGTTCAGTCCATCAATCTTGAATATCATGATCCAAGTAACTGGGGATATCTTTAATCGATTATTATTATTAAAGATTCACCGGTATTCTCCCTCTCTAGGGAGTGTCTGAGACCTAAGTCTTCCATGGGAGGAGGCACAAGTACCCCGTCATCTTTGGAACCAACTGTCCCCAGGCCTAGCCACAAGCTAGGCCTCTCTGGTCTGCCATCCCCACCCCAAGGGGGCTAATGGGAATGACAGGCTTGTGAGCTGCAAGCTCGGGCTCAGGCACCTACCCTACCCTAGAAGGGCTGGGCATGGTGTCGATGTGTCTTTAATTGAATACCTTTCCCTAGGAGCTGTATGACTCCAATCAAAAAATATAATAATGATAATAATAATATTAATTATTATTACTTAATATTATTATTATTATTATTATTATTATTATTATTATTATTATTAGTAGTAGTAGTAGTAGTAGTAGTAGTAGTAGTAGTAGTAGTAGTAGTAATATAATGATGACTGATAACAATAATAATGATGAGGAGTATTAAAACATATAATTAATATTTTAATATTTGTTGATACATTAGCGACTCATCATATACAAACATTCAAATGGCCATTTATTTTAAATAACCACCTTCCTGGTTCATTCACTATGTTCTTTGTAATGACAGTCCCTACGTCTCATCTTATCTCATATTCATCTCTGTTTTTCCCTGTATCTCTCATAGTACATTGTACTTCATGTTGTAATTTGTTTACTGTAATTTTTACCACTGAATATATCATTGCTTAGTTAATTTTAAGTTAATTTTAAGCCTGCCCACAATGCTCTGCATACAAGGGGCTTTTGGCATGTACACTCAACCACTGTATTTCTTTTGTACAACTATGTATCATGTCCAGATAATAAATAAATAAATAAATAGTCTGGTATAATGTGCGTCTGACATCTTCACTCATCTGTCTCGTGTGTGAGTTACTTATTTAAATATCTTAACTACTGCTTCTTCATCTCGCGGTCCAACCTTATCTTTATTATCATCTTATATCTGTATCAGTCTTGTCTTCAGCTGACCACCATTATCATCCTACACCTGCATCAGTGTAGTCTTCAGCTGACCACCATTATCATCCTACACCTGCATCAGTGTAGTCTTCAGCTGACCACCATTATCATCCTACACCTGCATCAGTGTAGTCTTCAGCTGACCACCATTATCATCCTACACCTGCATCAGTGTAGTCTTCAGCTGACCACCATTATCATCCTACACCTGCATCAGTGTAGTCTTCAGCTGACCACCATTATCATCCTACACCTGCATCAGTGTAGTCTTCAGCTGACCACCATTATCATCCTACACCTGCATCAGTGTAGTCTTCAGCTGACCACCATTATCATCCTACACCTGCATCAGTGTAGTCTTCAGCTGACCACCATTATCATCCTACACCTGCATCATTCTTGTCTTCACCTGACCACCATTATCATCCTACACCTGCATCAGTGTAGTCTTCAGCTGACCACCATTATCATCCTACACCTGCATCAGTGTAGTCTTCAGCTGACCACCATTATCATCCTACACCTGCATCAGTGTAGTCTTCAGCTGACCACCATTATCATCCTACACCTGCATCAGTGTAGTCTTCAGCTGACCACCATTATCATCCTACACCTGCATCAGTGTAGTCTTCAGCTGACCACCATTATCATCCTACACCTGCATCATTCTTGTCTTCACCTGACCACCATTATCATCCTACACCTGCATCAGTCTTGTCTTCACCTGACCACCATTATCATCCTACACCTGCATCAGTCTTGTCTTCACCTGACCACCATTATCATCCTACACCTGCATCAGTCTTGTCTTCACCTGACCACCATTATCATCCTACACCTGCATCAGTCTTGTCTTCACCTGACCACCATTATCATCCTACACCTGCATCAGTCTTGTCTTCACCTGACCACCATTATCATCCTACACCTGCATCAGTCTTGTCTTCATCTGACCACCATTATCATCCTACACCTGCATCAGTTTTGTCTTCACCTGACCACCATTATCATCCTACACCTGCATCAGTTTTGTCTTCACCTGACCACCATTATCATCCTACACCTGCATCAGTCTTGTCTTCACCTGACCACCATTATCATCCTACACCTGCATCAGTCTTGTCTTCACCTGACCACCATTATCATCCTACACCTGCATCAGTCTTGTCTTCACCTGACCACCATTATCATCCTACACCTGCATCAGTCTTGTCTTCACCTGACCACCATTATCATCCTACACCTGAATCAGTCTTGTCTTCACCTGACCACCATTATCATCCTACACCTGCATCAGTCTTGTCTTCACCTGACCACCATTATCATCCTACACCTGCATCAGTCTTGTCTTCACCTGACCACCATTATCATCCTACACCTGCATCAGTCTTGTCTTCACCTGACCACCATTATCATCCTACACCTGCATCAGTCTTGTCTTCACCTGACCACCATTATCATCCTACACCTGCATCAGTCTTGTCTTCACCTGACCACCATTATCATCCTACACCTGAATCAGTCTTGTCTTCACCTGACCACCATTATCATCCTACACCTGCATCAGTTTTGTCTTCACCTGACCACCATTATCATCCTACACCTGCATCAGTCTTGTCTTCACCTGACCACCATTATCATCCTACACCTGCATCAGTCTTGTCTTCACCTGACCACCATTATCATCCTACACCTGAATCAGTCTTGTCTTCACCTGACCACCATTATCATCCTACACCTGCATCAGTCTTGTCTTCACCTGACCACCATTATCATCCTACACCTGCATCAGTGTAGTCTTCAGCTGACCACCATTATCATCCTACACCTGCATCAGTCTTGTCTTCACCTGACCACCATTATCATCCTACACCTGCATCAGTCTTGTCTTCACCTGACCACCATTATCATCCTACACCTGCATCAGTCTTGTCTTCACCTGACCACCATTATCATCCTACACCTGCATCAGTTTTGTCTTCACCTGACCACCATTATCATCCTACACCTGCATCAGTTTTGTCTTCACCTGACCACCATTATCATCCTACACCTGCATCAGTCTTGTCTTCACCTGACCACCATTATCATCCTACACCTGCATCAGTTTTGTCTTCACCTGACCACCATTATCATCCTACACCTGCATCAGTCTTGTCTTCACCTGACCACCATTATCATCCTACACCTGCATCAGTTTTGTCTTCACCTGACCACCATTATCATCCTACACCTGCATCAGTTTTGTCTTCACCTGACCACCATTATCATCCTACACCTGCATCAGTTTTGTCTTCACCTGACCACCATTATCATCCTACACCTGCATCAGTCTTGTCTTCACCTGACCACCATTATCATCCTACACCTGCATCAGTCTTGTCTTCACCTGACCACCATTATCATCCTACACCTGCATCAGTTTTGTCTTCACCTGACCACCATTATCATCCTACACCTGCATCAGTTTTGTCTTCACCTGACCGCCGCTTTTGTCAATAAATGTTATCTGGTGATTGTTCCATATCTGTTACTGTCTTTAGTTTGTACATGTGTGTTTGTGGATGTGGGGGATGAGTGATGTGTGAGTTTAGTCCACTGTCTGTGTACTGTATACGGTTATGGAGGATAGGTGGTATATGAGTATACTTGCCTGTGAGTGCTAGTGGATGTGTGAGGATAGATGGAGTGTGAGCTTTAGCGTGATTAATGTGAAGGGGTAGGTGGTGTGAAAGAATACTCGCCTGTGTGTTTGTGGATGTGGTTGGATGAATGGTGTGGAAGTTATACTGGCCTGTGTGTGCTTGTTAATGTGAAGGGATAGTTGGTGTGAGAGTTATACTTGCCCATATATACTTGGGAATGTGAAGGGATGGAGTCTGTGAGTATACTCATATTAACAAGCATATACTCGTAAAGTTTGTTAATGTGAAAGGATAGATTGTGAGTAAGTATATTCGCCTGTGTGCTTGCGAGAGTTCAGAATGAGCTATTGGGTTATTACATATGGGTAAATATTCATGTATATATCTGCCATGTGTGACGGTCATGTAGGTCTGCGGTTCACCAGCAGTAGCAGGACATCATTTAGGAAAGTTGGCTTTAAGCCGTGAATTTAGAAGCCCTTAATAAACCGAATGAAGGCGAATCGGAGGCGTGAGCATACATCGTCATTCAAGCAAAATATTTTAAATTTCTTTATGGTTCCCGTAGTCTATCAGGAAAAGCTTATGTTAATTCTGTCCATCAAGGTACAGTAGTGGATACACATTATTAACTGTTATATAAATAAAAATAATTAAAGGGTAAGCGCAGATCTTATTGAAACTCAGCCACCACCACTTTACTCTGTGTAATTGTTTAATCTATATGGAATATTGGTCAGTGCTGACGGCCCCGTTCAGGACAGGAGAAAAATCAAAGCTGAAGCAAATACAGAAATCGTTATGACTCACATAGAGTCAATAAAACATTTAAATTTCAGAGAATGCTTGAAAGTCTTAAATATGTACTCATTGGAACTGAGATACATGATAATATATACTCTAATATATACTTGAGGGCCTTTTCCATAACCTACACACTGCCATAACAACATACTGGAGTGAGAGATATGGGAGGAAGAGCAAAATACACCCAGTGAAAAGTAAGGGCGCCTTGGGCACAATAAGGGAACACTGTATCAACGTTCCTGGTCCTAGGTTATTCAACATCTTACCAGAAGATATCAGAAACACTACTGGGACAAGTGTAGAAGTCTTCAAGAGGAAACTGGACAAGTATCCTCACCAGATGCCAGATCAACCAGGCTGTTATGAATATGTGGGTCAAAGGCCACCAGCAGCAACAGTCTGGTTGACCATGAAAGCACCAGTCAAGCCTGGCCCAAGGCCTGGCACTGTAAATGTGACCTGACCTGACTAGGTTGAGTCACTGGCTTAATCCGGTAGGAGACTTGGACCTGCCTCGCATAGGCCGGTAGGCCTGCTGCAGTGTTCCTTCTTATGTTCTGATGTTCTTAACAACTCTAGGAACTCACCATAGGTATATTCCCGGGCATCGCTAAGACATTTAACAAATGCAGTTATGGAGAGATTAGCCATGAAATATAATCACTAGGTGTAACAGGAACAATGCTAAAACTGATATTAAATTTTGTAACGAATAGAACGCAAAGAATACAATAGCAGTCAACTAAAACGAAAATCACTTCCCAAAGGCACAGTCCAGATGCCTTTACTGTTTTTCATCCTAATATCAGATATAGAACCAAAACAATAGCTTATATAATTTTTCTAAGGATGGACCAATAAACCAGTGGAAGGCCTAGGTCAAGTGACCAAAAGCTCCAGCTGCTGGTTATTATATGGATAAGACCCGCGTCATATGGTTAATTAAGACCCTCTTTCCTGACAAATTTTACCTAATCTAAGATTAGCCACAGCATCGTATCAGCCTTAGCGGACGATACTAAAATAAGCATGAAAGCTGCCTCAGTAGAAGGCAAGGGAAATTTTTAAGCGGATTAATAATAGTCTTCCAGTGATAATTGAGATATCCACATTAATTTTAGTTTTCAGTAGGCCTACTGGCTCATCCTACGCAGGCCCTTCTCAGTCCCAACCGTTCTCACTGAAATTTCTGGTAGGTTGTTCCACTAGTCTGTAAATTTGCTTCCAAGTTAGTACTAGTACTCCTGTAACCTTCTATCTCTGAATTTATCTAACTCGGATCCATTGTTTCGAGTTATTTCTTAGTTAGATATTCTCACCTTCCTATTTATATCTCCTTTATTTATACCCGTTTTCCACTTGTATACTTAAAATTAATCATAATTTCTCTCCATCTACGTCTCTCAAGAGCGAGAATACTCACACACACATGTACGCATGCAAACACGTACACGCACATGCATGCAAGTACGCACTCACATGCATGCACGCACATGCACACACACACACACATACACACACACACACACACACACACACACACGCATACACACACACACACACACACACACACACACACACACACGCACACACAAACATACACACGCACACACACACACACAAGCACACACACACACACACGCACACACACACACACACACACACACACACACACACACACACACACACACACACACACACACACACACACAAGCACGTTGCACACAGCAGCAGTCAAAAATGTAGATTCATGACCTCACCAGAGTCGTCTATATTTGGTGCTGCTCTGCCCTGGGTGGAGCCACATAGACACTTGGCTCAGGAATGTGTCATTTTTCCTTGGCACTCTTGTTCACGCACACTCCTTTTGTTTTCACCTCAATTTTTTTCCTTGTGTTATTTGTCTTCTGGTCTCTTGTCACATTTTCACCTATTATATCATGCCCATTTCTTTCATTTTTCTAATGCGAATTTTTCCTACTTTGTGTTTTCCCTCTTTACTCTTCGTGTTTTTCACTTTCCTCTTTGGTCGTCACATCGAGTTTTCCTTCGATGTGTTCGTGTTCTCAGTCAACTCATTGCCTCTTAGTTTATTACACACAGACTCTGTTAGGAAATTACGGTAGGAAAGTAGCTGCGAGTGCCTCGTAGCTAAGTGATAAGTTCAGTTCACAACCGAGAGACCCGGGCTCAACCATGGGCGAGGCGAGGCGATAGGCAAGTCATACTAACACCTGCTGCTTCTGTTTACTTACGAGCCAGTTATCTATTGTGGGTCGTTTACTAAGGTTAATCACCTAGAAGACCTCATCAGACAAAAGCCACATTTTGGCTTTACTGGGTTACCCTAGGTTATTAACCCTTCGAGGTTAACAGCCTATATAAAGTCCGTAACTAACCATGACAAAGTGTAAATAAAACAATACTAATTTCTGTCTGGAGGATGCCAGTTATGCATTACACCTGAAGAGTTGGTCTGGGTTTTCCAAGACCATGTTATTTCTCTGTTGTCAGCGCTCCTCAGTTACGGCTGTCACTACCACAACTTACCCTCCTTTCAGGTAAAGGCTTTATTCGGTTTATTAACCCCGGAGGCTTAATGAACCAGGATAACCTAATAAAGCCAGTCACTGACTTATCTTTACTGATGTCCTCGACAGGTCCTTCTCACGAATGTTACCCACAAAAGTCGACTTTTAGATATCTATTTACAACAAGGTAACAGAAGCAACAGTGTTATAAAACTTGCCTTTACATCTTGCCCATTATTCAGCCCGGGGTCCTGAATCAAGAGCTCAAATTTCTACCAAAATGAGCTGCGAGGAGCAGCACTAATCACTGATCACACTGTTTGAAATACCACCAACACCGTCGACCCACACGAGAAGCAACACTGAACCCATCACCACTACCATCTCCGACCAATCCATACACACGAGGACCAGTGCTGAACACACAGTTGCATCATCGTCAGCACCACAAACCCACCCTCACACCCACCAGGGCAAGACTCTCGCACCTCTGGCTGCCTCCGTCCATCTGGTGGGCAACCGGCATCGTGTCTTCGAGCGGTGGCCGGTTACTCAAATAGCTCGCCGGATTTTTCCTGCCAGACGAACCTATAGGTTTGTTTACACATACTCTTAGTATAGATGTGAGGGTGGAGGGAAGCTTCGCTGAATGCTGAGGGTCACAGATGGAGGGAAGGGGACGCTGGCTGCAGCAGAAGGTGGGTAGACCACTTGTCGGGACCTCACAAGCACACGAAAGATGAGAAATGTTTGAAACATCTCTCTCTCCTTTTGGAACTGGGCCGGCCCAACCTTCCACTGGTGACGTCACTAATCGTAAACAACGGGGTTTATTCCTCTCTTTCTCCCCTCTTCTTTCCCCTCTCCTTTCCCCCTCTTCCTTTCTCTCTCTCTTTCTGCTCTTCCATCTACACTTTTCCTATTTCTTCCCTTACCTCTCTTCCTTCTCTCCCCATCTTTCCTCCTTCCCATCTACCATTTTCCTTCTCTTCTCCCATTATTCTTCCTTGCCCTCTCATTCTTTCTCTCTCTCTTCGTTCTCCTCTCCTTTCCTCTCCTACTCGGTGGGCTTTACAGACGAGCAACAAGTTATACTGGGTTCAACGGTAATCCTCACTTAGAGATGATTTTTCCATACATTGAGGTGCTTTTTCGCTTAAATCAGGTTTTATATAATTACCGAGGTGTCTGTAGGAGCCTCTGGGGACTTTTAAAAGTGAGTTTTTAACATTAAAAATTTAAAAGGGATTTTTAACTGATGCTAGTTGTTTGAACTCGGCATAAGCAAGCAAAAGTTTACTTAGGTACAGGTACACATACATACAATTATCATACAAAGTGGAAATTATCTAGAACAACCGAAAAAAAGTAAGAGTGACTTATTTCTATTGGCAGCCTTGATAGTATTTACTGTTGATATACCTTTGATATACCCGTGAGGGGTTTCGAGAGTTTTCTTACTCCCAGCCGGCTCTGGGCTAGGCTGGTTTGATGCTTGCCTGGTCGATCAGGCTGTTTCTGCCGGAGGCCCGTTGGCCCACATATCCATCACAGCCTGGTTGATCCGACACTTGGCCGAAGTACTTGCCTAGTTTCCTCTTGAAGACTTCTACACTTGATATTTGACTTTGTTTTAAATGTTTGATGTTTATTTTTATTACCAACATCGCTGAGTGATATACCAGGTCAAAGTGCTCTTCAGATCTTAATAAAACATCCTTACTTCTTCCCTTCCCCTCTTTCTATATTCCCTCTTCTTTCCTCAATCTTTTCTCTCTGCCCTTCTCTCTTCCATCTTTGCCCTTTTCGTTCCTCTCTCCCTTCTCCCTTACACCTATCATTACAGGGTCTTCCTTACCCTGCCATAACAGGGTCCTCCTTCCCCTCAAAACTCCATAAATGTATGCCAGAAGAAAATCAGAATGCAGATGTAATATACACAGACTTTGCAAAAGCATTTGACAAATGCGATCATGGTGTAATAGCCCATAAAATACGTGCTGAAGGAATAACTGGGAAAGTGGGGAGATGGATCTTCAACTTCCTAACAAATCGAACACAAAGAGTAGTGGTCAACAGAGTTAAATCGGAGGCTGCCATTTCAAATTCAAATTCAAATTCAAAGTTTATTCTCTATAATGATTACAATGTTGAATTTACAGAATTTGGTTGTTGTGTGGTTTACATGTAGTTAAATAATGATTACAGAGTGTATCACTAGAACGCCTAGCATGGCTAGGCATTTCGGGCAGACTTAGTTTAATTCTTTATTTTAAAATATTACAAATTATGAGGTAAGTTGGTATTATGGCTAAGTGACTAAATACTAGTTTGTGAGTTTAGCAATGTGAATGCTTTTGTTTTGGCACAGTACATAGTTTCAGTATTGGAGTATCATAGGATTCATTATTTTAAGATTGAGATTAATATTTCTGTTTATGGTCAAATGGGTGAGTGAGTGTAAGTGTGAACCACCAGGTGGTATTCGTGTAGTTAGTTGATGGGGTGTATCAGGGAGATAAGATGTTTTCTAATGGTAGTTTTGAAGGTGATGAATGTGTCTGCAGTTCTAGAGTTCTCAGGTAGGGTGCCATAGTGAAGAGCTCTGTTCCACAAGGCACAGTACTCGCACCCATCTTCAAGAGAGAGCTGGACAGATACCTAAGGTCAGTGCCGGATCAGCCGGGCTGTGGCTCGTACGTTGGACTGCGTGCGGCCAGCAGTAACAGCCTAGTTGATCAGGCCCTGATCTATCGGGAGGCCTGGTCATGGACCGGGCCGCGGGGGCGTTGATCCCCGGAATAACCTCCAGGTAACCCCTTCCATAACAGGGTCTTCCTTACCCTGTCATAACAGGGTCTTCCTTCCCCTGCCATAACAGGGTCTTCCCCTGCCATAACAGGGTCTTCCTTACCCTGCCATAACAGGGTCCTTCCCCTGCCATAACAGGGTCCTCCTTCCCCTACCATAATAAGGTCTTCCTTCCCCTGCCATAACAAGGTCTTCCTTACCCTGCCATAGCAGGGTCCTCCTTCCCCTGCCACAACAGGGCCTTCATTCCCTGCCATGACAGAGTTTTCCCTCCCCTTGCCATAACAGTACCTTCCCCCTGCCATAACAGAATCCTCCTTCCCCTTCCATAACAATGGAAGGAGGATGCCTTGAGGGTTGCATCTTGACCACTGAGGTGCGAGGGGACATGATCTACAATACCAAGGCGACTCACATTTCAGAAGTTTCCCCTCGTCTTGACACAATGCTGTGGTGAATAAATTGGAAGGAAATTAAAACTGGGATTTAGGGGAAAGCGCGGAATACAGGAAAGACAAATTAATTAATGAATACTAACTTTCTAATACAATAAGAATATTCTCACTGACTTGGCATCTCTTGGCTTTTGAAAGTTCTCTTTATCCAACCTATCCAAGGGAAGAAGGGAGGGAAAGAGGAAAAGAAGCAAGAAAAAGAAAAGGGGGAGAGAGGAAACGACGAGTGCAATAGAGGTGAGTAAAAGAGACAGAAGAAATAGATGAATGAAAGGGACAAAGGAGAGGGGACGATGAAGAGACGAGGTAAAGGGGGCGAGGAGATAAAAAACGACGAAATAGAGGGGCGAGGGAAAGAGACGAGAGAAAGAAAAGGGCAAGGGGGAAGTGACGAAAGAACGAGAGGGGCGTGGAAGAGGGGACGAGTGAAATAGATGCAATTTCCAGATCTTTCTCATATTAAGAGAAAAGTGTGATGGGTAGTAAGAATAAGAGTAACTTGAGCTCCTCGGCCACACTTCCTGTCGTATATGACCTCTTGTGTTTACTATCACTAGTTGAGTGCCTTGTAAACAACCTCCAGCCAGCAGGTCTAGCCAGCACATGTGGGCACCATGTGGCTTGACTATGTGCAAGTCTGACTCTTTCAGACGCAAGGTAGGGTAAGCGGGCATTTGAAAATCAATGATCGAGGGAAGCAGTGTAGGTAATCACTGACAGGCTATAAACGCTAACTCGTGTTTTCAGATTTGAGATAAGGAAAGGCGGAAGTGCTTTTTAGTGTCCAGGGTCTAAAACTGTTCAACAGCCTCCCACTAGGCATAAGGGGGAATTACCAATAGACCCCTGGCTGCCTTCAAGAGGGAACTGGTCAGATACCTAAAGTCAGTACCCGATCAGCTGGGCAGTAACTGTCTGGCTGATCAGGCCCTGATCCACCGGGAGGCCTGGTCAAGGACTGGGCCGCGAGGGCATTGACCCCTGGAATGCCCTCCAGGTACACTTCAGGTAGACTCTTAGATATCTTGGGAGATTGTTTAGTAACCTCTAGTGCTACTGGGCGCATCTCTTATATTGTCCTTGTGTAAATTACATAAAATTATCCTGGACATGTAACGCCAGTGGGTTATTGCCCAGTCACTGAGTACTACAGTACTACTGTAGTAGGTTCGCGGTCTTGTCCCGGCCTGGGTCTTTTCCATGTGGTGACCCGGCAAGGTAGAAAATGTGAAATTCGTAATCCTGTGCGTCCTTCCACTTCCCTTAAGTGACACGCTCTACCTTGCATCTCATGATACACAGTTTCTGGCCCATGTGATTGTCCAAATATCCGTGTGTGTAAGGGCTTACTCCAGTATAGAGCTGAGCTCTCTCTAAGCTGAGATTATAACAGGTTGGTCTCGCGTGTTGAGTCAAGAATGGGGGGACATCGTCGCTAACTCGTGTAGTTATTGTAAACATAATTAATTACTTTCCAGTTCCCTTTAAACGGTGTGAATTATAATTATGCATCAACCAGTGTCTTCTCTCTATCCTATTATCTTTTATTCCTTGCTCCTTTCCTGTTATGCTAAAGTATTCAATAAATTGTGTGTCTGTTCCCCAGTTATCCATTTCTCTCTCTGCCACTGCAGTCTCACATTTCTAGCCTCTCCTTATCTCTAGCCTCTCCCTATCTCTCTCTAGAGGAGGGATAAGAAGAAATAAGTGGAGATGAGGACTAAATAATGAGAGGAATAAGGGAGAGGGATGAGGGGAGGCGAATGATGGAGGACAGTAAGTGTTTGAAGATGAGGAGGGAGAAAACTGATGGAGTGGAAGGCGACACAGGAATAATAATAATAATAATAATAATAATAATAATAATAATAATAATAATTATAATAATCTTTATTTTTACAAGTACTTAATATGACGTATACAGAAGACAGCAGACATCAGTGACATACTATATAGAAAGCCTCTTGTTATGCAAAGCATTGCGGGCAAATTAGGTTAATTTTGTCTCCCATTATGCAACCCACACTAGTCAACTAACACCCAGGTACCTATTTACTGCTAGACGAACAGGAACAGCAGGTGTCTTAAGGAAACACGCCCAATATTTCTCCAGTACCGGGGATCGAATCACGGACCTCAGTGTGTGAACTGAGTGCGCTACCAACCTAGCTACTGAACACCAAAGCACAAGAATGAGAGGGAAGGTGCTGAGAGAGGAAAAAAAAGTGAGAGGTATTGGAGGGAGAAGCGTGATCAGAGAGGAAAGAGGGAAGGATTAGGGAGAGAGAAGGAGGGTGAAGGATAATAGAGAGGGGAGAAGGAAGGACAAGGACTAACGAGAGGGAAGGAGAGAGAGACGGAGGAGAGTGGGTGGGGTTAAGACCAATGGATTCCCAGAAGCAATTAGGTCATCCACTCCGGAAGTGAGGGGGAAACTGCTAGCTTCATGGTGATGAATGTTGGAGTGAGGGAGAGTGAGGGTGAGTGAGGGAGAGCGAGGGTGAGTGAGGGAGAGCGAGGGTGTGAGTGAGGTTTACCTACCTACCTACCTGGAGTCTACTTTTAGGGAGTTCCCGGGGTCAATGCCCCCCACGGCCCAGTCCATGACCACTCCTCACAGTGGATCAGAGCCTAATCAACCAGGCTGTTACTGCTGGCGACACGCAATCCAGTGTACTAACCACAGCCCGGCTGATCATGCCCTAGAGCTGCACTTCAAGGAGTACAGCTCTAGGGCCTTCAAACGTTCCCAATAATTGAGGTGCCTTACTGAATTTATACGAACAGTGAGCTCCTCTGTACGGTCTCCAGATCTGCAGTTTCACCTTCCTTGAAAGGGGCTGTTAGTGTGCATCAATATTCCAGCCTAAATAGAACAAGTGCCGTAAATTGGATCATCACTGGCATGGAATCCCTTGTTATGAACGTTCTCATTATCCATCCTATCATTTTCCTAGCAGTTGTGATGATGACACTGTGGTGGTCCTTGAAGATTGGATCTGACATTATCACTCCTAAGTCCTTCACGTTAGTTTTTAGTTCTATTATGTAATTAGAATTCGTTAGATACACTGTTCTAGCTTTAAATTCCTCAAGTTCTCCATAATGGAGTAGGTGGAATTTGTCTTGAACGAACATCATATTGCTTTCTGCAGCGCACTGGAAGACTTGGTTTATATCAGCTTGGAGACTTACCGTGTCTTCAGTGAATGACACTCTCATGCAGATTCTAGTATCGTCTCCGAAGGAAGACAGCGCTATGGTTTGCATTTCTATGTCCAGAAGCTTGATTGCTTGAGCACTCATCTTACACACTGAGGTCTGTGGTTCGATCCTTGGTAAGGTTGAAAGTTTTAGGACGTGTTTCCTTAAGACACCTGCTGCTGTCTCTGTTCACCTATCAGTAAAATAGGAATTTTGGTGTTAGTTGATTGGTGTGGATGGCATCCTAATTTTCCCGAAATGCTCTGCATAACCAGGGGCTTTCCATACAGCAGTATGTCACTGATGTCAGCTAGGTCTGTAAAAGTTGTACAAGTAGGTCTTCATCCAACCTTTGGACGAAGATCTACTTACACGAATGGATGGTCCCACTGTGATCCCGTCTCCTCCTGCTTCGACTCACCTGACTGCAGTATATAAGCCACTTCTCTGGCCCTGTGCTGTACTTCCTACAAGAGTGATGGACTGAACACACCGATTCCAGGCTGAGGGACTGATTACCTCAAACTCCTCCTCTCCTTATGCCTTCCTGCTTTGTATTGGACTGATGAAGCCACTGTGTGGCGAAACGTTTTTTTAATAAAGATTCCCATATGTTGCATAAGTGTCTGAATTCTTCAACATTACTTGTAGAAATAAAGATTATTATTATTATTTTTATTATAAGAGGGTGAAGGGGGAGTACTGTGCCTTGTGAAACAAAACTTTTTACTGTGGCAGCTTCTTACTTATCTCTGACTATTACTCTCTGCGTTCTCTTGGAAAGAAAGTTAAAGATCCATTTGTCCATTTTTCAAGCTATTCCTTCAACATGCATTTTGTGCGCTGTTACACCATGATCGAACTTGTCGAAGGCTTCTGCAAAACCTGTGTATACTACTTCTGCATTCTATTTGTCCTCCACAGCATCCCAGACCATGTCATAATGGTCCAATAGTTGTGAGAGGCACGATCGACCTGCTCTCAACCTGTGTTACCCTGGGAATCCGAGTGGGTGGCGATCTTGCTTCTTAGAACTCTTTCAAAGATTATTATGATGTGCAAGGTTAGAGCTATTGGTCTACAATTCTTTGCTATTGCTTTACTGCCACTTTTGTGGAATGGGGCTATATCCGTTGTTTTAAGCGATTGTGAGATAATCCTTGTGTCCAGGCTCCCTCTCCATAGCATGCATGAGGCGCGTGCAAGGGGTTTCTTGCAGTTCTTGATGAACACTGAGTTCCACGAGTCTGGGCCTGGGGGCAAAGTGAGACTTATGGTGAGGGCGAGTGAGAGAAAGGGTGAGTGTGAGAGTGAAGGAGAGAGGGAGACACAGTTCCTTCTTACATCTGTGGTGGGGATGGTGCCCCGCACAGTTCCTTCTTGCATCTGTGGTGGGGATGGTGCCCCGCACAGTTCCTTCTTGCATCTGTGGTGGGGATGGTGCCCCGCACTCTACCTTCTTGCATCTGTGGTGGGGATGGTGCCCCGCACTCTACCTTCTTGCATCTGTGGTGGGGATGGTGCCCCGCACTCTACCTTCTTGCATCTGTGGTGGGGATGGTGCCCCGCACAGTTCCTTCTTGCATCTGTGGTGGGGATGGTGCCCCGCACAGTTCCTTCTTGCATCTGTGGTGGGGATGGTGCCCCGCACAGTTCTTCCTTGCATCTGTGGTGGGGATGGTGCCCCGCGCACAGTTCCTTCTTACATCTGTGGTGGGGATGGTGCCCCGCACTCTACCTTCTTACATCTGTGGTGGGGATGGTGCCCCGCACTCTACCTTCTTACATCTGTGGTGGGGATGGTGCCCCACACAGCATCTGTGGTGGGGATGGTGCCCCGCACAGTTCCTTCTTACATCTGTGGTGGGGATGGTGCCCCGCACTCTACCTTCTTACATCTGTGGTGGGGATGGTGCCCCGCACTCTACCTTCTTACATCTGTGGTGGGGATGGTGCCCCGCACTCTACCTTCTTACATCTGTGGTGGGGATGGTGCCCCGCACTCTACCTTCTTACATCTGTGGTGGGGATGGTGCCCCACACTCTACCTTCTTACATCTGTGGTGGGGATGGTGCCTCGCACTCTACCTTCTTACATCTGTGGTGGGGATGGTGCCCCGCACTCTACCTTCTTGCATCTGTGGTGGGGATGGTGCCCCGCACTGTACCTTCTTGCATCTGTGGTGGGGATGGTGCCCCGCACTCTACCTTCTTACATCTGTGGTGGGGATGGTGCCCCGCACTCTACCTTCTTACATCTGTGGTGGGGATGGTGCCCCGCACAGTTACCTTCTTACATCTGTGGTGGGGATGGTGCCCCGCACTCTACCTTCTTACATCTGTGGTGGAGATGGTGCCCCGCACTCTACCTTCTTACATCTGTGGTGGGGATGGTGCCCCGCACAGTTCCTTCTTACATCTGTGGTGGGGATGGTGCCCCACACAGTTCCTTCTTACATCTGTGGTGGGGATGGTGCCCCGCACAGTTCCTTCTTACATCTGTGGTGGAGATGGTGCCCCACACAGTTCCTTCTTACATCTGTGGTGGGGATGGTGCCCCGCACAGTTCCTTCTTACATCTGTGGTGGGGATGGTGCCCCGCACTCTACCTTCTTACATCTGTGGTGGGGATGGTGCCCCGCACTCTACCTTCTTACATCTGTGGTGGAGATGGTTCCCCGCACAGTTCCTTCTTACATCTGTGGTGGGGATGGTGCCCCGCACTCTACCTTCTTACATCTGTGGTGGAGATGGTTCCCCGCACAGTTCCTTCTTACATCTGTGGTGGGGATGGTTCCCCGCACAGTTCCTTCTTACATCTGTGGTGGGGATGGTGCCCCGCACTCTACCTTCTTACATCTGTGGTGGGGATGGTGCCCCGCACTCTACCTTCTTACATCTGTGGTGGGGATGGTGCCCCGCACTCTACCTTCTTACATCTGTGGTGGGGATGGTGCCCCGCACTCTACCTTCTTACATCTGTGGTGGGGATGGTGCCCAGTTTTCTTCCTCCTCATCGTTGTACTTTCACTACCTTGTTGAATTAAACTTTATTGAAATTCTTTTCATTAGCTGTAATTTCTGACCTTAATATTCGTTTATTTTCTAATCAGTTTGAGAAGGTTTGTTAACTGGGTTAGCAATCATTATAACAAACTGTGAGTAGTCGTTTTTTTTTTTGGATTTTTTTTTAATTTGCGCCCCTACGCACAGGAGAAGACCGGAAACAGACTACAGACTAGTACATATATGCTACAAAATTCAAACAACTGAAAGGTTCAGGGAGTAACCATAACTAAGACCACGCAGCAGGAGGTATACATCAAATCAACAAGCACGGCGGTGTATGTTGCTGTTTTCACGAGTGTTGCATTGTGCTTTATAACCAATATTGGTTCAGCATTTTTCCATTAAATACATATTGATAATTCAACAGTATTGTGGCTGGTGAAGGGGCAGCTCTCTTAGAAATAAAATGTTGAGAGAATGTTGTACATCATTATCTTTCTGGCGCCACGCTTGATCTCTGGATATTAACATCAGGTGACTTACCAAACAACTTCGCACAAGGCGGCCTAGGCAACGATTTTACTGCGAATTTATTAAAATCACTCGGAACTAATCAATTCACGTGTTAGTAAGGTAATGTAGCTCGTGGTATTGAGTAAAAAATTGACGACGAAAGCATTGCTTACCTTACAATCTAAATAGCAGGAGAGGGAGAGGTGTTTGTAGGTAGCCAGATGAACGATGATAGCTGTTCCCCCATGACCTTGGTGGGTTGTGCACACGTACATGCCATCCCGGACATTCCTCTACTGATGCTCACACCCACTTAACAACACGCTTGTGAACACTTACACTTGCATCAGTAAATATTTACAGCCCCAACAGGCATCACGCACACTATCACTGCTCGCATCCATCAGTGCTCTCGGCGCCCCGTGAGACAACTGTCGTATTTTCCAATCAAACGTAAACACCATCCAAAACCAAGTGGGATGGAGCAGACGATCAACAGTCCAAGATATTTCTGAGTGAGTCGCAAATGCTAGCCCTCAGGTGTAGGTAGGCAGGGAGGGAGTGCCACAGCTGCACACAGGACAGTGATGATGATGTAGGTGCCACTGCGGCCAGCCACACAAGCCAGGGGGGCAGCGGCTGCCAGATAGTGTTATATGTAACCACAGTTACCCAGCCTCAGTTTCCCTTCCGCATAGAGTTTTTTCTTCCTTTGCAGTGCCTTCGTGAATCGTTATCTTTTTAAGCTGCTTGCCTGCTCGGGATGTATGCTCCTCGAGATCCCTGCAGTTAGAAATTGTTTAAATAATAACTGGAATATTTATTCAAGTGGAAGCTCTGCGGCCGGAAATCTGGTCACTTTCTATCAGAGCGGTCAGCTTACGTTATTGTCCTGCTCGTTTCCACGAGCTCCGTTTGTACGTAGGACATATTGAGCTTAATTAAATTTAATGTTACGGTTTTGGGTGTGGGCAGAGGGTACACCAGAGATAGGTTCATTCCTAAGAATATCTCACTTGAGAAACTGGGTTTAAAGGGATGTGGGGGAGAGATAAGTATCCTGGAAATGGCCGTCCGCACAGTTTGTTTACGAGTGTAGCATTCTTATTTTAGAAGATGTGTGTGTGTGTGTGTGTGTGTGTGTGTGTGTGTGTGTGTGTGTATACTCACCTATATGTGGTTCCAGGGGTCAAGTCTCATCTGGCTCCTCTTCGCTGTCTGGTACTGAGTTTAGTCTCTTCTGGCTTGGAGAGCCTTGTCATACCTCTTCTTACAGCTATGTATAGAGCTTGCCTCTGCCACTCCATTATCCACTTCCTGACAACTCTTAGACTGAAGAAATGCTTCCTAACATCACTATGATTAGTTTTTGTTTTCAGCTTCCACCTGTGCCCTGTATTCCCGTTTCCCATCACTTAAACAATCTGTCTCTCTCCATCCTGTCACTTCCTCTCAGTATTATGTACAGTGTTATCATATTACCTTCCTAGTTCTCTTTCCACTATGTCATCAGCGTAACATTTTCTTTAATCTTATGCTATAAATCTTCGACAATTTGCTGGAGTGCTAAGTAGCTGCCTGTTCTATTTGTGATTTCGAACGTTGGGCCGTGGACAACAAAGTTTGGGAACCACTGCCAGAGTCTAGGGAAAGCCTTTCTACGATCGTGTCTAGCGATCAGTGGACGAAGACGTACCTCTCACATACCATTTACCGGTTTCGAGAGTTTTCCCTCAGTTCAGCCCTGGGATCAGGCTTATCTGGCGCTTATCTAGCCAACCAAGCTGTTGCTGCTGACGGTCCGCTGGCCCACATATCCATCACAGCCTGGTTGATTCGGCACTTACCTTCATTGGGCTTCTTCTTCAAAACTTTTACATTTTTTGCTGCAGTATTCTTGATATCTTTTGGTAAGAGGCTGAATAGTCCGCACCCACGAATTTTGAAACAATATTCTCTTATTGTGCCCACGGTTCCCTTGCTTTTCAACTAGTTTATTTTACATTTTCTCCCTTATCTCCCACTCCAGTATGTTATGATAGATATAGTTCCTTGATAATGTGAGAAGCCACGAAATCGCTTGGAATTTCACTATTCTTTCACAGTGGTTGTTTTGCTTCTTTATATATATATATATATATATATATATATATATATATATATGTATATATATGTATATATATGTATATATATGTGTGTGTGTGTGTGTGTGTGTACTCACCTATTTGTGGTTGCAGGGGTCGAGTCTTAGCTCCTGGCCCCGCCTCTTCACCGGTTGCTACTGGGTTGTGTGTGTGTGTGTTCTCACCTGATTGAGGTTGCAGGGGACGAGACACAGCTCCTGGCCCCGCCTCTTCACTGATCGCTACTAGGTCCTCTCTCTGCTTTCAGAGCTTTGTCATAACTCGTCTTAAAGCTATGTATGGTTCCTGCCTCCACTACATCACTTGTTAGGCTATTCCACTTCCTGATGACTCTATGACTGAAGAAATACTTCCTAACATCCCTATGACTCGTCTGAGTCTTCAGCTTCCAATTGTGACCCCTTGTTTCTGTGTCCCATCTCTGGAACAACCTGTCTCTGTCTACCTTATCTATTCCACGTGTGTGTGTGTGTGTGTGTGTGTGTGTGTGTGTGTGTGTGTGTGTACTCACCTAGTTGTGGTTGCAGGGGCCGAGTCATAGCTCCTGGCCCCACCTCTTCACTGGTCGCTACTGGGTCATTTTCCCTGAACCATGAGCTTTATCATACCTCTGCTTAAAGCTATGTATGGATCCTGCCTTCACTACATCGCTTCCCAAACTGTTCCACTTCCTGACTACTCAGTGACTGAAGAAATACTTCCTAACATCCCTGTGATTCATCTGTGTCTTCAACTTCCAACTGTGTCCTCTTGTTGCTGTGTCCCATCTCTGGAACATTCTGTCTCTGTCCACCTTGTCAATTCCTCTCAATATTTTATGTGTCGTTATCATGTCAGCTCCTATCTCTCCTGTCCTCCAGTGTCGTCAGGTCGATTTCCCTTAACCTCTCCTCGTAGGACATACCCTTAGCTCTGGGACCAGTCTTGTTGCAAACCTTTGCACTTTCTCTAGTTTCTTTACGTGCTTGGCTAGGTGTGGGTTCCAAACTGGTGCCGCATACTCCAATATGGGCCTAACGTACACAGTGTACAGGGTCCTGAATGATTCCTTATTAAGATGTCGGAATGCTGTTCTTAGGTTTGCTAGGCGCCCATATGCTGCAGCCGTTATTTGGTTGATGTGCGCCTCAGGAGATGTGCCTGGTGTTATACTCGCCCCAAGATCTTTTTCCTTGAGTGAGGTTTGTAGTCTCTGGCCCTCTAGACTGTACTCCGTCTGCGGTCTTCTTTGCCCTTCCCCAATCTTCATGACTTTGCACTTGGTGGGGTTGAACTCCAGGAGCCAATTGCTGGACCAGGTCTGCAGCCTGTCCAGATCCCTTTGTAGTTCTGCCTGGTCTTCGATCGAATGAATTCTTCTCATCAACTTCACGTCATCTGCAAACAGGGACACTTCGAAGTCTATTCCTTCCGTCATGTCGTTCACAAATACCAGAAACAGCACTGGTCCTAGAACTGGCCCTTGCGGGACCCCACTCGTCACAGGTGCCCACTCTGGCATTCTGTGTGTGTATGTGTGTGACACACACTGCGAGAGTTCCCAGGTATTTGACTTGATGCTGGCGAAGGGCTCTTGATCCAAAGAAGTGGAGATACCGCCTCCTCTTCCTGAGGTCAAACCATGTTACCTCATTTTCCTCAGGCTGTGTGCTAACCCTACGAGTTTAGCTCTTTCACATGAATATGATAGTTATGGTTTCCTCAGAAAAGCCACATCTACAGATATACAAACCTGGTACAACATATTCTGTCATCAATATACTGTCTTGAGTATACCTTGCTGTGTCACACTCTGTACTAGCATACCTAGCTGTGCCACACCCTGTACGAGCATACCTAGCTGTGTCACACCCTGTACGAGCATACCTTGTACCCTGTACGAGCATACCCTGCTGTATCACACACTGTACGAGTATATCTCACTGTGTTACATCCTCTACTAGCATTCCTTACTGTGTCACACCCACTATGAGCATATCCCACTGTGTCACACCCTGCAAGAGCATACCTCACTGTGTCACACCCTGTACGAGCATACCTCACTGTGTCACACCCTGTACGAGCATACCTCACTGTGTCACACCCTGTACGAGCATACCTCACTGTCACACCCTGTACGAGCATACCTCACTGTGTCACACCCTGTACGAGCATACCTCACTGTGTCACACCCTGTACGAGCATACCTCAATTTGTCACACCCTGTACGAGCATACCTCACTGTGTCACACCCTGCATTCCCTGCTTGATATGATCTTAGACAAGTAAGACTTCCTTATAAGGATAAGTTAACAACGACAAAGCATCACTTCCTGAACAACGGCCGTTATGTGATCTTTCACTCTTCTAGTTTTTATATTGGAGGTCTCACAGCCGACTGTTAACTTACTTAAGACGGTCTTGATACACACAAGTAAGTATGGGAGTATAGTTTTACTCGTATGTGTAAATATACACTTGTACATGTATGTTTGCAAACATATTCACCTATGTAGATATTTTCAAAGTTTGTTTTTGTGGTGTTTTTAATGTTTTAATGTGGATGGGTTCCAGTTTTGCATTATGGGGAATTTAGATTAATATGGAAATTATTATTAGGTCAGTCGGCCTAAACCATCTTTCTAAGAATTCTGTTTTATTTATAAAGAATGTATACATCGGTAGCATGCTGTTACCATATTATTCTGTATGACAGTTACACAGTGGGAAGAAAAGCTAGCCATATTTCCCTGTCATATTCCATCACGCTGGATGGGTCACTTACAAAGTGTTGAAATCTGTCAACCTGAGCTGGGAGAATTAGGATGACAATGAGGATACCGTCAGGGATCATAATATATTTTAAACAAAACTAGATACATCTGCAGTGTACTGCTACCTTATTCTATATGATTATCATATAGAATAAGGTAGCAGTACACTGCTTTTGTTCCCACTGTCTAATTATTAGAGAGTGGGAACAAAAGTTAGCTATGTTTTCGTGTCATATTCCATCATGCAGGACGAGGCTCATACAAGTTGACGAAATAAGTCAGCCTGAGATAGAAGACTTCAGAGGGGAACGAGGATATCGTCAGGTATTCCAGCAAGGGTTCATCAGCTACGGCAGCTTCAAGGGTTTCCTTCCACCATAGCTGGAGTTATTATCACTTGGGTATTATCATCTCTCAGAATAGCCTAGCCTGTACACAGGAGAAATGGAATTTTTATAAATATATCTCCTTCATTCTAGAGCGAAGGCAAGATAACTTATACACCTGGTTACCTGGAGGTTATTCCGGGGATCAACGCCCCCGCGGCCCGGTCCATGACCAGGCCTCCCGATGGATCAGGGCCTGATCAACTAGGCTGTTACTGCTGGCCGCACGCAGTCCAACGTACAAGCCACAGCCTGGCTGATCCGGCACTGACTTTAGGTATCTGTCCAGCTCTCTCTTGAAGGCAGCCAGGGGTTTGTTGGCAATTCCCCTAATGCTTGATGGGAGGCTGTTGAACAGTCTTGGGCCCCGGACACTTACGGTGTTTTCTCTTAGTGTACCAATGGCGCCCCTACTTCCAGAGGTTGCCGAGGAAAAAGGAGTTGAGCATTGCGCAGGTATTACAGTTTGCACACACACTCTTGAATATCTATACATATACACTTTCACACTTATGTATATGCATTTACATAAAAACATACATAATACACTCATATACATACATAAAAAATACACATATATGCATTATACAACTGCATACAACTGAGGCGTCTCTAAACTGCTGATGAATGCTGGCAAATTAAATATGGAGAAGTAGATCCTCAAGTGCCCCGAGGTGGATCAGTAATTAACACAGTTTGATGCACTTCACTCCAGAGACTGGAGGAAGTCACTAACAGCCTGACTGAAATGTTGAGGAAAGCAGTAAATCTACGGGAACACAACTCCACGCTTTGTACTAGACCTCCACATTCCACACTCTCCACACCCTCCACACTCTCCACACTCTCCACACTCTCCACACTCTCCACACTCTCCACACTCTCCACACTCTCCACACTCTCCACACTCTCCACACTCTCCACACTCTCCACACTCTCCACACTCTCCACACTCCACACTCTCCACACTCTCCACATCCTCAGCGTAGTAATTAACAACGTAATTTTTTCCGAAATTATAATTTAACTGCAGTAATCAGTTCAGTTTATTGCTTTAATCGGTAAATAATGTAACTTCTCTGATGAGTGAAATAATGTGGCTCATGGTGTGGCTTTTGTTGTAATTAAGAGTGGCTCATTGTGGATCATAATTAGTACGGATCATAGTGTGGCTTAGCGTGGATCATAGTGTGACTGTGCGGACTGTAGAGTGATTTAGTATGGCTCAAGGTTTGACTTATGCCATGGCTCATGGTGCGACTTATGCCATGGCTCATGGTGCGACTCATGCCATGGCTCATGGTGCGACTCGTAAAATTGTTTATAGTGTAACTCTAGACCGGGTCTACAGTGTGGCTTATGACTATGTTTCGTAGTGTGGCCTGTGGTGACACAAGGTGTGGCTTATGCTAATCAGAGTATGGCTCATAGCGACGATATCGACAACAGGACAGGATAAAATGATAGGACGGCTGAATACGGTCCTGTGTTGGGATCTTCGTTATTGCCATGCAAGTGATACAACGGAATGAGAGAACACGGTATATATTTAATGGAGAAATCATGTTACTAGTGAAGACTAAGTGACGCCACCTGACTATATATTTAAGATATTCTCTTCCTCTTTCTCTCTCTTCTCTCACGATCGCCCTTGTTGCTACTGTTTAGTTCGTAGGGTGAGGAAAGAATTTATATTAATATTTACTAATGTATACAGAAATATACAAAGATACACATAAAATATCACTCAGAAACAGATCGCTCACTTCCAAAACGAGGTAGTTCAAGCAGGCTTGTAAAATGGCCGTTAATCACTGTAAGATATTTGAAAATTTCTGATATAACCTTGACTTTGCATAGGAAATTTCTGCGACACTGGTCCATTATGGACTATTTTCATTTGTAATAGTAGTAGTAGTAGTAGTAATAGTAATTGTAGTAGTACTGGTTTTAGTAGTAGTAATGGTAGTGATATTAGTAGTATAATAGCGGTAGAAGTAGTAGTAATAGTAGTAACAGTAATAGTAGTAGTGTTGTAGTAGTAGCAGTAGTAGAAGTATTAAAAGTAATAATAGTGGCAGTAGTAGTAGTAGTTATATTAGTAAGAGTGGCTAGATAGTTTTATTGATGACTTTATGGTTTTTAGGAAAATTTACTTCCCATCTCCAGGACTTGAGTCCTGGAGATGGGAAGTACAGTGCCTGCACTCTGAAGGAGGGGTGTTAATGTTGCAGTTTAAAAACTGTAGTGTAAAGCACCCTTCTGGCAAGACAGTGATGGAGTGAATGATGGTGAAAGTTTTTCTTTTTCAGGCCACCCTGCCTTGGTGGGAATCGGCCAGTGTGATAATAAAAAAAAAATCTATTAACTACCATAAATAACAAACTACTGGGACTACACTAAACAAATTTGGGTGCGGATTTTCATTTCCCCCAGCCTATTTAGTTATAGTATTTATGATGGCAGTCATGTGTATTAATTGGTATAATAACATTGTGGAAATATTATCTGATCATTATTGGCTGATTACTGTAATTTAGTATTATTTCATGTGGTCCTCAGAAATATTAATAACAGGTAACACACTCCATTTCTCACTTCAGCTTTCATTCCTGTTTATGGCATTATTGTAAATCTTTCTCCCTCATTACCCTTTTTAATACACACACACACACACACACACACACACACACACACACACACACACACACACACACACACACACACACACACACACACACACACACACACACACACACACACACACATACATAAACACACACACACACACACACATACGCGGGGCCAGGAGCTGAGTCTCGACCCCTGCAACCACAATTAGGTGAGTACACACACACACACACACACACACACACACACACACACAGAGGAAGAAGGCAGGAACCATACATAGTTTTAAGAAGAGGTATGACAAAGCTCAGGAAGCAGAGAGGGAGAGGACCTAGTAGCGATCAGTGAAGCGGCGGGGCCAGGAGCTGAGTATCGACCCCTGCAGCCACAATTAGGTGAGTACAATTAGGTGAGGTGAGTACACACACACACACACACACACACACACACACACACACAGACACACAGACACACACACACACACACACACACACACACACACACACACACACACACACACACACACACACACACACACACACACACACACACACAGAGGAAGGAGGCAGGAACCATACATAGTTTTAAGAAGAGGTATGACAAAGCTCAGGAAGCAGAGAGAGAAAGAGGATCCAGTAGCGATCAGTGAAGAGGCGGGGCCAGGAGCTGAGTCTCGACCCCTGCAACCACAATTAGGTGAGTACAATTAGGTGAGTACACACACACACACACACACACACACACACACACACACATATATATATATATATATATATATATATATATATATATATATATATATATATATATATATATATATATATATATATATATATATATATATAGTGTTGTGAACTAGTGACTGTTGGGTGATTTCTTTAACTAACTAAATTAAAAATGATTATTAGCCTTACAAGTAAATATAATCCGAGAGTTTTTTTATTAAGTGTAAAAAGCTGACGATGTTAAGTCCAGATAATGATTAAGATTTACGAGCTAAGTTTTAAGAGTATTAAGACTGATTAAGATTTTAGATTTAATTCTTAAGAATGTTAAGAGTGTTCCTGAGTTTGTATGTGAGAGAGTTTTAATTGATGCATGGAACTTAGTGGGTTCACTGGGCCAGTAGGCCTACTACAGTGTTCCGCCTTTCTTATGTTCTTAGGGGCAGAGTCACTGGCTCCCTATCTTCATCATTTCTCGTGAAGGATCAGAAGAATAGAACAAAGTGATCTTCATTTAGTGTGCGTTGTGCTTGAAAATATGAATCTTGTTTTTAATATGTATCAGGGGATGGATATGCCTATAGCCCAGCTGGTAATATTAGAGAAAGAATTTGTGAATCAATTTATAAGTGCAACTCTCGTTGACACACTAACTGAGGTGATGAAGAGTGCAGTAGATAATGGTTGTAACATGAGGTAAGTAACCCCTTTCTCACAGAATGATCTTCTTCCACCTATATTTAGTGAAATACCAATGACCTCCATTCATTATGCAAGGACAGAATCAGTAATTGCAAAAAGCGTCCAGGAAGTTCTACATAAAGTGCTGCAGTCAAGCACTCCTGTCGACCCGAGTATTGTGAACATACCTATGAGTAATGTGTCAGCAGTAATTTCTCAAGTGCTACTCGAAGAAATAACGAATTTCAGCCTGTTGCATGAACGAAGAGGTAAACCAGTAAACCTAAAGACAGTATCTGGAGCTGAAGAACTTCAGCCTGCCATTAGTACGACGATGATCAAACAGGATCACCGACGGATTTCAATGAATCATTGTTACTACCCCTTCAAGAGGTGAATGACATGATATCATTTTGGTCCAGAATGTGTTAATCAGTGTCGCCCGAGTGTGATTACCGAAGCTGACATATTTAACACTACGCCTACACCTCAAGAATAGGATTTGGGAAGAACGCCCCTGAAGAACAGAAATATTGAATTTTAAGGTATCACCACTCGAATCAAATCCAAGAGTTCTTTCCTGGTGAGAGCTGACCTTTCTATCAGTAAGCAACCAAGGTACACCTGCTTAGAGCCCAGCCTTCCAAGCACCATCCACACCACCTGTACCTGTATCTCCGCCAGTCTCCCCGACACGCGTGATTTAGTGTACGTATGTTTTGAGATTCAAGAAGAATGGAGGCAGAGGCAGGGAGAATAGGAGAAGCAGCTAGACTTTGCTATCCTACTCCATATGGGGACGGTGAGTGGCTGGTGAACTGACCGTTGCCACTCATTTTATGAGACAAGCTGGCTGATGTCCCCACGATAACTTATTCTGAGAAAATTTTTCCCTCATTTCTTCTGTTGCTATTCTTGCAACATTGAATAGCTCCTGATGACGCACGGAAACTTGTGAAAGTACTTAAGCTGAAGAGTTCCATCCTCCGTGGTTTATCTTGCCACTGTATTGCATACATACATATATGTATGCAATACATTTCGGTGTGACTTTGTCAATGGTCCAAGTCGGACCGAAACGTCATCGTAAGCTTCTCTCTTTTATGTGCGGGTTATTTGTGTATATATAATTCAAGTTTCTCTGTGACTTGAAAAAGACCACTGCATGGGCGAAACATTATCAGCAAGTTATCACATTACGCTACATTTGTGTCTGTTTCCATCGTGCAGGTATTTTCTGCTTATTTCTCCCTCTAAGTTGAACTCTGTGAAGACTTGAACCATTTTTTGATCTATATATCTTGTGTTTTTTTTTTATATATCGGTTTGCATCTTGAGAAGTTTCTGAACGTGTTGTGTTGAAGCATTCATTACGTCTAATTTTTTGTATCAACCAGCCCTGCCTTACCTGGTTTTTTTCCAGTTTTGTCAGTCTGTACTTCCAGCTATTACTTTTTATGCTGGTATAAAGACAGCTTTTTTGACGCAATGTCCTTCGCCATCTTCTAAAGAAAGGGCTACTCAAAATTTTCATTATATCTTGAAAAGTATGTTTTTTTTCCTTTCTCCAGTAATCTTCCATATAAATATTTTCTTTGTGTGTGCGTATGTGTGTCATCGCACTTGCGTGGTTTTGGCAATTGCGTCTTTCCCTGAAATTCTTCAAGCCTCGAAAGTTTTGAATTGTCTTTTTATATTACACCCGAAATTGAAGCAAAATAGACCGATTTCCCCGAACGGGGAAATATTTTGTTGACTGTTGGTGACGCTGTTGTCATTTGCTGTGTCTGCAGTTGCTGCTGCTGATGATGCTGCTGCAGCTGCTGTGGCTGATGATGCTACTGCTGCTGCTTTGTGGCAGTAGTGTTTTATAGACTACTTGCGTGGGGACGAATTTTGTCTGCTGATGAGTGAGGACAATATTTCGCTCTCTTCTGGTGCTCCAGGTTATTATTTTGCTTTCTGCTGTTGTCGTCTGATACAATTTGATCTTTTTTTTGGAAGTATGAGATTTTGATATTTAATAATGTTTATTGAAATTTGATGCTGTTAAATTCTATTATTCAGTTGCCTATTTTTGTTTGTTAAACTTATATATTCTGCCCTTATCTAGGTTAACATTTCCTTGTCCAGCATAATGTAATTAAATCAAGTTTGTTTTATTGTTAAGGGAGATGAACGTTTTTCTTCTGTTTTCTCTATATTCCTTTCTTATTACTTGTTTTTGTTTGCTGCATTAGATTTTTGTTTGCTACTGTGCAAACAAAAATCTAATGGGTGTAACTACAAGATTCCTTGTAAAAAAATATGATAAAGTTTATTACGGTCAAACTGGGAAAAGCTTTGAGCTTAGATTAAAACAAAATAAATATATCATTAGAACTGGACAAGATTCTAATGCTCTGTTTATTCATGTGAGAGATTTTAACCATTTATTTGATTTTCAGAAGACTGAAAAAGTTATATCAAGTAGGTCGATGGTCGAGGGAAATATAACAGAATCATGTTTCATAAAAATAGTTTTGAAAATAATATGAATATTGCTTTTTGTTATACAAATTGGATTAATTTATAATTAATAAAATTTGAGGAGAATTTAAGATATATTAGACAAGTTAAATTCTTAAAGCATGGTTAGAATATAAGCTGGGTTTGACAGATCCTTCACTACCTACCTACATCATCAAAGAGAGGTCAGGTGTTGTAAGGTGACCGCGAGGTGTAGTCTCGTCCTTATATACTTTCCTGCTTATCTTTAACTGCCGTGAAAAAATTGTGAACCTCCAAGTGCTTTCGTGATTTCTCACATTCTCTAGGATTTGTAAAAATAATAGAACAGCAGAAGGCATATAAGGGCAAGATTACACTTCACACTTCCCTTTATGATGACTTGTCACATTCAGGTTGAAGCTTCTTCATTTCTTCTATCAGATTCATTAATATTACTATTAATATATTCATGGTGAGGCGCTAAACCTGTTGGAGTGAAAGATCGCCTGGTTAGAATCAGGTTTGATCTGGCGAAAGGAAGGGTTGATTCAGTTCCTTGCATCATGAGTCCTTCACCAGCATCAAGGAACCCTCCCATGAAAGGAGCTTCAGTGTTACTCTGAGATATTCTGTGAACATGGTAGATGTTACGCAACGTCAGGAAACATCTGGCTGCACCAGAGGAAATTTCATTCTCGCTCCGCGTATTTTTGACATGCACTCTGAATGCTTTTTTCAACATCTGTGGCGTCTTGCTTTTGTATAGGTGGTGGTGGTATTTTATTAGTCATGAGACATATGATATTTTCTCGTGAAGTTAGTCACTGCAATTTTTGGTCGTCAGATTGAGGTCTTTCACTGCTTTACTGGTCAACCCCGAAAAAAATTTACGTGAAAGTTCATGTGATGTTTTAATCCCATATAAAAACACAATGGTCGACCACAATGCAGTGTACGAAGACTGAGGATAGGTCGTTAATTCTATACTCGCGTATAATACAGAGCTCGTGTCTTCGAACCTTTGTGCAATATGCAAATTGTTTTCCATTTGAGTGTGTTAAAGTGCCACCTTGGAGACATCATATAAACCACGACCTTCCATCCAGCGCTCCCTGTCCTCCCGCTCCAGACAGGACTCCTCACCTGTGCATTTGACCGAGAAGCAAAATATATGTGTGTTAGTTACCATTTTGTCCTATGCACATGTCGATTAGACACTAGGCCTGTTGTGTGTGTTGTGTGTGTAGTGTGTGTGTGTGTGTGTGTGTGTGTGTGTGTGTGTGTGTGTGTGTGTGTGTGTGTGTAGTGTGTGTGTGTGTGTGTGTGTACTCACCTAATTGTACTCACCTCATTGTGGTTGCAGGGGTCGAGACTCAGCTCCTGGCCCCGCCTCTTCACTGAGTGCTACTAGGTCCTCTCTCCCCCTGCTCCATGAGCTTTATCATACCTCATCTTAAACCTATGTATGGTTCCTGCCTCCACTACCGCACTTGCTAGGCTATTCCACTTCCTGACTACTCTATGACTGAAGAAATACTTCCTAACATCCCTTTGACTCATCTGGGTCTTCAGGTGTATGTGTGTGTGTGCGTGTGTGCGTGTGTGAGTGTGTGAGTGTGTGTGTGTGTGTGTGTGTGTGTGTGTGTGTGTGTGTGTGTTTGTGTGTGTGTGAGACCTGCATTATGGACCACATCTTCCCTCCACCATCTCCGTCTTCTGTCTCCACCTCGACCCTTCCTTCTACCTCGTCAGTCTTACAGTCTACTGTCAGTTCACCACCACCCCTCCCACCACAACCACCACCCCTACGGGGCCGCCTTCATTACCACCACCATCACTATTACCATCATTACCACCACAACCATTATCACCATTAACACCAGCACCACCATCATTACCTCCATTACCACCAACATCACCCACCACTAACACCTTCACTACCACCACAACACCACCACCACTACCACCTAGTGTCGATTTAGCTACAAACCCTAATACAGATTCCACTGCAGACTCGGCTACAGACTCTACCACGACCACCATTACAGATTTAGTAGAGCAGGAATCTTTGTCTGGGGACAGTGTTGGTGCAGTTCCAGCAATAACTGCTGGTGGTGACCCTGGTATGGTTGCTGAAGACAGAAGAACAGCTCTAAAAACTGCACCAACCGAGCACCCAGCAAGCACCAATTACAGCCATTTGAAAGGAAAACTGCGAATTCTATGCTTGGGGGGTATCTGTAGCAATGAAATATCTGTGAAAACGAATGAAACGTACAACTCCGGCCACCTAAAAAAAAAAAAAAAAAATTGCGGCCACCTCCTGTCCCAGGAAGTGTGTCGTTCTACCTCTTGTTAACTTTTTCACAACAAGATGAGTAATACATCAGTACAAACCCACAAACGTTGAGAAAACTAACCATAGTAGTTACAACCATTGCACAACAAGAGATTTTTGAGCACCAGGACACGGACAAAATGGAAAGAAATAACAAAAATATTCCACCACCTCGGAGCCTAGTTGGACTGGAGTCACAGCCAGTGGACCTCACTCCAGGACAACTGATGTTGTTGTCAGTGATTGATAACCAAAACTTGGTCATTATTGTTGCTTATAAGCCACCAGATGCAACTTCTCAATAGTTCAAGGAACAGCTATTGAAAATTAATTACTGTCTGGAAAATACTGTTCCAACCCCAGCATCAAATATCTTGCTACTTGGTGATTTCAATTTAAGATAAATAAAATTAAAGACTGTAGGAAATAATGTTATATTAGAGATAATCCCTGGAGGCTGCTCAGATGAAAAGTCACACACACGAGTTGTTGAATGTCTACAATAAACTCACCCTAAGCCAACAGACAGTGGAGCTAACAAGACTAGAAAACACACTTGACCTTATTTTCACGAATAATGATGACATTATACGAAATATAACAGTATCAAAGACAGTTAATTTTGAACACAATGTAGTTGAAGTGCAGACTTGTATGCACAGTGGTCCTGACCAGCAAAATGCATACCACCAGATATACCTGAGGACTCTCAGCACTCACAACTTCATCAAAACATCATCAACGTTGTTTGTACGTGTATGTGATCATCAGACTCCCTCACCCTCACGCAGAGCCTGTGCTCTCCTTGAGACAAGTTGTGAAAACCAGTGGTAAAAAAAATTATTTGCATGTGAAGGACCGACTTGGAATGTATTTAGGGACCCATGAATGTGTATAGTTGTATCTATGTCAATGTGAGGAGAAACTGATCTTAAAAAAAGGAGTTGTTACTATAAATATGTAAAGTATTGAAGCGTCTCTTGCAATTTCTAAAAAGTATTAGTGTCTTATTAGTCAAGTGATGGCTAAGGAAGCAAGAGGGCCGCTAGTATCAACAGCCTGGTTAACCAGAGTCAACAAGAAAGTCTGGCTTCATAGAGGGCTACGACAGTATGAAAAACCGTAGGCACATTTCACGGCTAAGTCAAATGCACTACAGGCATAGTTACAAAGAACCATTTGTACATGTTGTGCCAATTCAGTACGTTCCTGTAACCTATTTATATGCAAATTGACCAGATTTGAATCAGTTGATGCAAGATCTGTTTTGATGTGATACTTTTCATTAAATTCAAACAGATTCAACTTGGAGTCACTAAACCCACAGAAGAAGACAGCCCACGCACACTAAATCAGCCCCCGGAGGTCTGACTGAGGTAGGTGAGGGGATAATTTAATATATTACGGTCTTGGCAATAGTCACTGAAACCCTGAGGTTAGTGCATGGTCTACCTGCTACAGCCAGTAGACAGAGACACCAGTTACAGTATCGTGGCTGTAACATATCACAATGAAAGTACCTGCAATACATAGACATATACACAAAAACAATCACATGTAATACAAATACAATCAAGTATAATACGTAAAAATATTTACAAATTCAGCCACGTGTAATTAATAAAAATAAACACACATACACCTGCGTGTAATGTACAAAAAACAAAAGCACGTGTAACACAGAATCAAACACAGAACTTAATATTATACATAGAACACCAATCAAATTAAAACCGCGTGTAATACACAGAAACTAACATAAAGACAATCACGTGCAACACAGAAAAAAAGAGGCACGCGAGATGGGTTTTACTTACCCTCTGTGAACAAAGTTACCAGACAAATGCAGCCTCAGGTAAGGAAACTTTGGTGTGTGTTTGTATCTGCATTTCTTCATGCGCTTTTCAGTAAAGTTGGAGTGACTTCGTAAACACGAGTTAATGGCTGAGAGAAACGCAAAAAAAGGAAGAGGGAGAGATGATTGGATGGGTGAGGAGAGAGTGGAGGAATAGACAGAAGTGAATGGTAAAGATGGTGAAAAAGATAGTCGGGGACTTAGAGTTTGGAAAGGAAGAAAGAGGAAAGGAACAGGAAAAAGACTGAAGGGGTGAGAGAAGACGAAGGAATAAGTATTAACCAGCTAAAAGTAGGTTGGTGGTGGTAAAGGAGGAATGTGGAGAATAAATGAGAGAAAGATAAAGGGGGACTGGTAGTGGACAGGTCAAAGGCGAGTAGGAGCTGTATGACCTTCACGAGTTTAGCGCTTCCCTGTGGTTATAATAATTATAAGGGAGAGGTAGTAGTAGTAGTAGTCGTAAGGAAAAAAGTAGATTAAGAAGGACTAGAGGAGCATGGATGTGATAGGGATGAGGATGGTCAAGTAGGATAAGTAATTAAAAAAATAAGTTTATTTGGGCATAGATGCACATAAATACAAAACACACACACACACACACACACACACACACACACATAGCGATCAGTGAAGAGGCGGGGCCAGGAGCTATGTCTCGACTCCTGCAACCACAAATAGGTGAGTACACACACACACACACACACACACACACACACACGGGGGCCAGGAACTGTGACTCGACCCTCTGCAACCACAACTAGGTGAGTACACGCAAACACTTTAGAGATATACACCTCTTAGTGAATATACCGTAGGGAAGCCTGGTGAGGAGGTCCCTTCTCAAAGACGTAATTAGAGATGAAGGCCACAAGGAAGGCGCACCAGAGCAGCCAATTTCCTGGACGCTGCACCGTAGCCTTGGTGTATGGTCATAATACTGAGCTTATTATTGAAGTTATCCCCGTGGCTGGCTGGTGGCCATTTTGGGGAAATTGCCTGTTCGCTTCAGGGCTCATCCACTTTACTAAATGTCGCAACAGGCGATCGGCTCATAACTGAAAGACTCTGGGTCGAATTCTGAACTGGGAGAGATATATGGGCAAGTCTTCTAAAACCTTCTGGCTCTGTACATAGCGGCAAATAGATACTTAGGAGTTAATCAGTTGTTGAAAGTCTTATAGAAAGAAAAGAAACTATATAAGGACCTGACTGGAAACAAGCCATCCTGGCTTTCTTCAGCAACGCAGAGTTTTGCTTGCTTTTAACAAAAAAATGACGATGATGCCATGTCTCAGGCAACTCTCTGTGATATTACCGTTATGTTAGGTAAATTTTCTGTTGTTACTCTAATCGCTTTCACATTTAATTGTCCTAAACACCAAAGCAAAGTCGTATTACTTTTCAGTTCACATCCAGTCTCGCGTGAATGTTAAGTTAAATCTGTTGAGAAAATAGCAGAATCAATATTTACACTTCTTGGTATTATGGCTATAAAAAGAAGGCTGAAAACTTACAAGTTGTAAAGCAACTGAGACCAGGTAAGTCACGAATAATTGAATAACACTTACAGTATATGGGACCACATCACAGAAGATGAGACCTTCTGTGTCCAGGGAGACTGTAGATTAAACTGAGAACGAGACGCCTGAGCTACCACACTAACACAAGATAACCTGCCAACCTGCCTGTTTGTCTGTCGCGTTCATTCGTTCATTAAACCTTACGTAAATATACGCAAGCGCCATAACAACGAAGAATGAAATGGGTGGCAAGGAACCAGGGAGCATGCCGCCAGCAGGGGCACTAAGGCTCAAACACAAACATGCAATACTATAGGCAACAACCCACAGAAATACCTGCTCCCTAAACCTGGCAGACGAGAGGTCTAACACATGGCTGTTCGAAGCCAGACACGAGGAAATGTGAATTAAACTTATGTAAGGGCTGGCAAACGTCCTCTGTGATGTGGTCGCATACACTGTGTGTGTGTGTGTGTGTGTGTGTGTGTGTGTGTGTGTGTGGAGAGAGAGAAAGAGGTAAGAGAATAGTATTTAAGCGGAGTCTTGAAAAAGTCTCTAGACTTTTTCTCGAAGACATTTTAATCACTTCTCCAAGTATATATGGGACCCTATATACTGCACAACGAACGAGGGGTTTTAAACAAATAACTGCGACTGACATATGTTAGAATAAGCTCTTCAGTGTAATGATAGTAACACAGTATATCATGTTAAAGAGGTAGTGGAATCAGCTCGGCTCGAGTGCCCAATGGACTAGGAATCAGCTAAAGCAGTCGATTGAGGGCTAGGAGACCAAGAGCAATAGTTCGATCTCCGTAAATATAACTAGGTGCGAACACTCACACTTCTTCACATAAACCTGCTAGGCAGCAAATCTGTTATTTCATTCATTCTGTTACCGTTCACCAAACTGCTAACAAAAATACCCCGGTTCAGCATTGTTTACAACTCATTAAAACTTAAAGAAAGTTTAGTTTTTGAAGCACTCAGGTCTCGAGAACTCATTATTGTTGACATCCCCAAGACCGAGGCAGGAGTCCCTTGGTTCTCTTGGCTATAAGAGCGACATGCAGGCTACACCATGTAGGAGAATCGCCTCTAGCGAACATTACTACCAAATATCTCTTCAGAGCACGTCATCGCAAGCCTCGTCAAAGCAGGTGTTTACTCATTATCCTAATTAATTTGGTGATAATTGGATTCCAAAGGGCCAATGGGATTAAAGGACTCAATAGACGGGCTGGAAAAAAAAAACGCAGATTCTGTTTTGACTCGTGAGGAAAGTAAATGGCTCTTTCACCGAGCTGTCAATGATTCAGCCTCACGTACAAGTGAGTTGAAACGTTAAGCAAATTATTGTTAGTATAAAGACACGTATAGCAGAGCAAGCCTTTATTTGAACAACGCATCGCTGTGAGCGAAACGTCCATGAATACTCCTGCTTTACTTAGTTCGTGCGCCGGAGAAGATATTGATACCACCTGAGATGGAAAACCTTTCAGGTACCAATTTGTTTGTTGGATACTTATATAACCCGTCTGCCACATCATGTACTCACCTATTTGTGGTTGCAGGAGTCGATTCATAGCTCCTGGCACCGCCTCTTCGCTGGTCCCCTACTAGGTCCAATCTATTCCTCCTTCATGACCTTTATCGTACCTCACTCTCCAGACTATTCCACTTCCTGATAACTCTTTGACTGAAGAAATACTTCCTGACATACCTATGACTCATCTGAGTTTTCAACTTCCAGCTGTGACCTTTTGTTGCCGTGTCCCATTTCTGTTTACCTGGAGAGAGTTCCGGGGGTCAACGCCCCCGCGGCCCGGTCTGTGA